>NC_064858.1:87596642-87739142 GCF_024139225.1 Suncus etruscus
GTCAAAGTGGATTAAAGACCTTGAGATTAGACACAGATCCATAAAGTTTATTGAGGAAAACATAGGCAGAACACTCCAAGACTGAGACCTCAAAGAAGTCTTTGATGATGGGATGCCAATGGCAAGGGCTATACAATCAAAACTGAATAAATGGAACTACATCAAACTAAAAAGTTTCTGTATGGCAAAAGAACATGGGCTAATATTAGAAGATAGCTAGCTAAATGGGAGAAAAATATTTGCACTGAACACATCAGATAAAGGTTTGATATCTAGGATATACAAAGTACTAACAGAGGTTATCTACACAAAATCTAAGAACCACATCATAACTGGGGAGAGGAAATGACAGATACTTCTCTGAAGAAGACCAACGTATGTCCAACAGACACATGAAAAAATGCTCATAATCACTTATGATTAGGAAAATCCAAATCAAAACAACAATGAGATATCTCACACCAGTGAGGATGGCACATATTAAAAATAATGGGAAAAAAAATCTTTGTTGGTGGGGATGTGGTGAGAAGGAACTCTCATCCACTGTTGGTGGGAATGCTGCTTGCTTCAACTTGCTATTGCAACAGTGTGGAGGGTTCTCAGTAAATTCAAAATTGAGCTGCCATTCAACCTAGACATCCCTTTTTTGGGTATCTATATTCAGGACATAAAAACACTAATTCAAATGGATGTATGCACACCTCTATTCATTGCAACACTCAGTACACCAGCTAAGATTTGGAAAGAACCTAGATGTCCAACAACAGCTGCTTATATCATGAAGATATTGTGCATATATACAATGGACTACAACATAGCTTTAAGAAATGATTCAATCGAATGAGGGAAGTAGAAAGCCTGTCTCAAATACAGGCAGAGGGGGTGTGTGGAGGAGGGAGATGTGGAATATTGGTGATGGGAATGTTGCACTGATGAAGGTGGGTGTTCTTTATATGACCGAAACCCAACTACAATCCTATTTGTAATCAAGGTGTATAAATTAAGATATTAAGAAAAAGAAATCATTCAATCATGCAATTTGCAGCAACATGGATGGAACTAGAAGATATTATGTTAAACCAAGTAAGCCAGAAGAAAGATAAATTCAGAATGATATCACATATATGTGGTATTTAGATAACTGCATGAAGAAATGAAATGGTCTTAATGGGAATTGTTCCGAACATCCTTGGCCCCAGAGTATAGTGAAGAGAAGGAAAGAAACTGAATGGAAGAGGAGAAACACAAATATGAAAAGATGGGATCCTGGGGTCAAGCAATCTCAGGCATTAGTGGAGATAAAAAAAAAAAAAGACAGAACTAAATCTCTAAGCCAAAGTCAACCACACTAGAATCAAGAGACCCAACTCTAACAATCTAAATTTTAAATAGGCCTGTTATACTGGTAGGTTGGTGGAGTGAGTAGGGGAGAGTAAAGGGTGGTGGTTGGGATACACTCTGGGAATATGGTGAAAGGAGGTTGATACTGATGATGGGATTGACACTGATTCATTGTATGTCTGAAATATAACTATGAAGAAATTTGTAAATCACAATAGTTTCAGTAAAATAAATTATGCTGGTTAAGGTGACAAAAAGTGCTTGGAAACAGTCTAGGTCATATTTCATTGAACTTGGGAGAACATACCTGAGACTCTGGCTTCATCTGAGATAGTGATATGTAGGACTGAGCATTTTGTAGGTGAGTTTCTTAGGAAATGTTATGCTTGGCTCAGGACTCAGGTCTTATTTCTCAACATTGTTGTAAGTTCAGGAATGGGCAGTGTAATCAAGGTGGAGAAAGGTACTGGCATTCTCATCAGGAAGACATTAGTGCACTGTTACAGATGGTAGCATCCCTGAAGCACTGATTGTGTGTTTGGATGGAAGTCCTTGCTGACCATGTTATTATTCATGGCAACAAATTTAGGTGTTTAATTATTCATTATGCATTTCCCACTCGTGGACGTAATGGAACAAGAATCTTTATATAAGGACTGTACAAATGTTGTCCTTCTACCTTATATAATGGAAGGCACTTTTGCCTGTTAAAGATAATTGCTATCATTAAATATTGATAGAGCATTAATTTTTTTTCTAGAAGTAAAAATAAAGAGAACAACTCTGAGAAATATAATCAATACACCCTGAGTTCTTCATTCAATGAATTCCAGGCTGTTAGGAGGAAGAAGCTATTTGGAAGGCGGATGTCTTCCTTTTCATTTTTAATAACATATGTCCTAGGTGCTAATTATTGCTTGAAATGTGAGAAAAAGGAAGTATTTTACAAGACAGAATTGAAGAAAGAAATAGCATTTTAAATATCAATTGCTTGTTTCTTTATCCGGGAGGATGCTTCCCAGGAAATTATGCAGAGGAAAAGAAGTTGGCTACTTTCAATAAGAGCAAGGTTAATTAGAGAAAGATGAAGATCTCTGACACTGCTTTGTAGAATGACAGATGTCTCAAGATGTTAGCTTGGAAACAATGTCTTATCCTGGACAAATAGAAGGGAAAGAAATTGTGAACAGGACATAACCTTGACTATAGATGTCAAGGTAACACAAGTGAATCTAAATAGATCTAAGGGCCTTTGGACCAGGGCTTCAGCTCTGTCCTCTACATCAAGTTATTATGAATGGTTTTAATTTTATTTTTAATTATTTGGACACACCCAGAAAACTCCTAATGGTGTTCAGGGGACCATGTGGAGTTCTGGAGATTGAACTGTGGTCTATTGCATACAGAGCAAGTGTCTTATCTGCTGTACTGTAGCTCCAGTTTCATGGTTTTTACTTTTATAAAAATAAAATGAATTTATTCACTTTCCTATTTAAAAAAGATTATGAAGCCATACATAGAAAATCTAGGACAGTGTTTCCCAAGATGAGTGACTCTGCTCTAAATAGTAGAGATTTGTGGGGAAGGTAATCAGAGGATGGGGGGGACTAGTGGTTGTTTGGGGTACAATTGGTTCACCAAAATAATGCAAATTAAGGTTTTCTGGGGATATTGACTCATTATTTTTTTTTTTACTCGAGTGAAAACAGGACCAAATAGATTTTGAAACCTCTGATCTAGGGTGAAAGCAATAAATCACTTAAGGATAGCATCTAAGGTGGAGGGGACGCCTGAGATATAATCATATAAACCTCAGTGATGATTTGTAATGGTGAGACCATGCTAAGTACTATTAAAAAGAAACCTTTGTGTATGAGCTGGTGGTGGTTTATTTCAACTTTACATGCTTGGAAGGGATGATTTAAGACTAGCTGGGTACAATAAACCAATGAATCTTAGAATCATGTATTCATGTACTTCTGCCCTTTTTGTTCTTAGGTAGTGACCTTGGCATATGTTTTTTGGGACATCTCTCTCTTTTGTCAGGGCAATGCGGAGCTTTTGGAGCTTTTATTTTTTAAGCTCACAAAATTTTCTCAAGGAAAAGAAAATTTCAAGAAATATTTTATTCAAACTTTTTTAAATAATATTTTTGGAACTTTAAAGGTTTAGCATCACCCTTTAGCTATGTATATAATATTTATCACTGAGACTGTGAGCATCCAGTGCCATTTACTACAAAAATGACCCCTCTACATGTTTATTTCTAATTCTATTTCATTTTCCTCATAGCTACCAAAGTTTTCACTAAGTCTGAGTTAGTTTGGCTGATTTTTTAGGTTATTTGCTTTAGTTATTTATATTCCACCTCTGAATAAAATCATTCTTCTCTTTCTTAATGATTTTACTCAGCAGAATCACCTCAAGAACCATATATCTTGTCTCCAAAAGTAGAATCTTATCTTTTTCTTAAATAGTTAAGTAGTATTTTATCAAATGTATCTATCACAGCTTCTTTATTGGTGGGGGCTCCAAACTAGTGTGTAGGCTTTTTAGGAGCTACCTCCATGACATGAGATTAGTTGGGTTAGACCATTGAATGTAAGACATGAAGATAAGGTGCTACAAGGACATGAGATGCTGTTTGTGAATACAGAGGTACAAATAGCCTTTTGAATTGGTCTTTACATAGTATTCATACATCTTCATACGAGTGGTATTGCTGGATCATGAAGAATTTTGATTTTTCATTTCATTAAAAGATCTCTGCACTGGGGCCAGAGTGGTGGTGCAAGTGGTAAGGTGTTTATCTTACATGCACTAACCTAGGACGGACTGTGGTTCAATCTCCCGGCGTCCCAGATGGTCCCCCAAGCCAGGAGCAATTTCTGAGCACATAGCCAGGAGTGACCCCGGGTATGGCTAAAAAAAAAAAAAAAAGGCAAAATTAAAAATCTCTGCAGTGTTTTCTGTAGAGATTGCACCAATTTATATTCATGTTAACAGTACCAGGGTTTTCCTCCCCTCCACTTATCCAGCACTTACTATTTTCAGTATTCTAATTAAAAACAGTTTTTTTTAACCTAGATCATTCTCACTGGTGAAAGGGGATGTCTCATTGTAGTTTTGATTGTATTACCCCATAGTAAGAGCTGTTGAATTTTTGAGTAACCGTGGCCCATTCCAGTCTTTATTTTTTGTGCCACACTTGGTGGTGCAAAAGGCTTACTCCTGGATCTGTCCTCTGGGATAACAGGGATTGAAGCTGGGTCTGCCATGTGCAAGGTAAGTGTTCTATACTGCTATACTGTCTCTATGGCTATGGGTCATTTTTTTAATCTTCTTTGGAGAATGGTCATGTCTTTTGCTCACTTTTAAAAAATGAAGTGTTTGTCTTTTTTTGTTAATGTGTAAGTTCTTTGTATATTAATGTCTTGTCAGATGTATGTCAGGAGAAATAAATATCTTCTCTCAATTATTGGATTGACTTCTCCTTTTAGGGATTTTTCCTGTGTAAACAAATCTTAATTTGATACAGTTCTATTTGTTTATTATTACTTTTGCTCTCTTCAAGTGAAGTTGCGTCTCCAAATACATCTCTGATATGAGGTTCTGGAGAGTTTTTAGTTTAGACCTAATGTACAAAGTACTTAATCCACTTAGACCTAATTTATGATTTTGTTATTCAATAGCAGATTAGTTAAAAATTTTGGCATGCGCATCCAGTTTTCTCATCACTATTTGTTGCAAAGACATACAACAACAATATCTTGTACCTAAGAATATAGTTCAGTGTCTGCATTTCAGATATGAGACCCATGGTTTTGAACTCTGGCATTGCCCTGTATTCTGAGCTTGATTTTGGAGGCTCAGCTATTTTTGAAAGTGAGGGTCACAAATGTGCCATAACCGGATGTGCTCAAGTCATGCTGACAACATGACTAAGTGTATGAGCATCACAACCAAATATGTAACTTCTAGTGGCACAGCTAAGTGTGTGAGCCACGGTCATAGCATCAACAACAAAGGTAAAGTAAGGAGGAAAATACTGAGTTAAATCTTATATTGATGTTGAAAAGAAACTAAACATACTTTAAAATTATGTGGTGGGAAAGGAGAGTTAGGACTATGATTGGTGGTGGTGTGATAAATGTATACTTATCACATATATAGATGTGTAAAGGAAGTGAAGTTTCTTTGCTTCTTAAAATTCAGGTCATTTTCTTTTACCTAATGCCATATTCAGCTAGGTGATGGTAGTTAGTGGAAATGTAGAAATTGACTTTAATTTGACTATTTCCTAGCATTGTTGAGAATGCTTTAAAAACATAGAACTGGGAGTAGATCCTGAGCATCACTGAGTGTGGTCTAAAAAAACAAGCAAACAACAAAAGACTTAAACATGATCATTTATGCTCTTACTGTACCTTTTGAAGCACAGCGGTAGGGCATTTTCCTTGCACATGGCCAACTTGGGAAGGACCTGGATTCCTGAGCATCCCATATGGTCCCCTGGGCCTGCCAGAAGAGATTTCTGTGTGCAGAGCCAGAAGTAACTCCTGAGTTACTTGGTGTGGCCCCCCCAAAAACCACCAAATAAAATAAAATAGCCACTTTTAGTTGATTCACTGTCCTCTGGATACATGTTTAATCTTCCAGTTGCTTATTTCCCTTGCCATCACAATCCCCAAATGGCCTTTGAATAGATCAGGATTTGATCCAATCAGGGATTAGAACATTTAATCAAGGAACAGATGGAAATTTCAGATACCATGTAGCATTGGATTGTTGCTGCAGCTGATTTTATTTATTCTTTGTGTTAGTGCAATGGATGAACCTTCCTGATCTTTTGGAGATTAGGCATTATATAGTGAGTCCATACTTTTGTCTGTGGTCTGAAAGTTTTCAGTGGTGCGGCCATTTTGTCCCATCCATAATTCTTCATGGATCACCTCTGCTTTCTGAACCTGTGCTCTAGATAATGGGATTTCCAGATGTCTTTTATACCTTACTCAGGCAATGGGAAACCTAGAAGGCTGCTTCTCCCTAACCCTGCTGCATAAAAGGCAGTCTTGCCCTCAACACCACAGACTCTCCAACTTATGCCCAGGAAAGTCACTCCAATCAGACATTCTACAAGGAGCTCATGTGTTTCCCCTCACCTGTATGTCTGTATATTTCTATCATGCCTTTTATTCCCAGAGTTTTACTTCTGAGGAATAAATGAGGTAAAGGACATTTGACTCTTTTCCCCATTCTGCACAGGGATATGGAAGGGGAAGATTTTCTATTTTCTTTTCCTAGCAGGACCTTCCTTGATATCATTTTTCCCTACTTTGATGAATCTGACTTCTCCTTCCCTGTTGACACCATAATGATTTTCAGGGAACACAAACTGTGTATCAGTAATAGTTTCACAGGTGTCTTCCTAAATATGTGTATACACCGGGCAGCACTTTGGGGAGTCCCTTTTGTTATCATAGTTGTGCAAATTTTTCTACGCTTGGGGTTGTTGGGGAAGGGAAATAACGATGGATCAAATGCTATTCATGGCTTATTATTTAAACATTAAACTCTTAAGTAAAAGAATTGGAAGGCTCTGCCACCGCAAAATGAGCATTAGTTGTTTTTTTGTGTCAAAAATGACTGTTAACATTCTTGCCATTACCCCTGTAGTCCCCCCCCCCCCCCCCCCGCAAGCTTGGGGTACTGTGAAGGTCCTGGAAAAATAAAATTGCAGTTTGGCTGGAAATGTTCATGCTCGGTTTCAACACATTCACAGAACATTCACAGGAAATAATTGCAAGTTCACACAATGTGCTCTGTGGGTGTGATTCAGATCTGCTCTCAAGAGAACTGAGTGAAGGCTCTCAGCCATTTATGCAAAGAAGCATTAAAATAATGATAAAAGGATCCCAGTGAGATTGAAGGGAGTGCAAACGAATTAAATATTAAGGCAGAGGTTTTTTTTTTTATCTTTCTTGGGATCAAAAGCTGCTGGGCGCACCAGTGGATTTCATATTCTATTGAGAAGTGCTCTTAGGGTTTTAAGGATTTGAGTCATGTTAGTTTTGTTTGTAGATTTCTAGCCATAATACAGTTTCATTTTGTGGGGAATAATAGGCACAATGAAATAGGGCAAAATAGGGCTTACCCTGATAAGAAAAGAAGTGCAAAGGATTTGAGACTTCATTCTAACCCAAAAGGGAAGAAAGTATCTTCTTATCTTTCTTGTGTCCTCTCAGAACTGAGTCTTTATTTAAAGACTGCAAGGGCTGAGCCAGAAAATGCAAGATTCTCTTTTATGCAATGACTAGTCATGGGAGATGCAACGTACTTATGTGAAAGAATAATGGAACAAAATGAGATGCAAGTTAATACAATTTTCAGGTGTACCCAGCCTAAGAAACTAATATAGGAGGGTGGAGCATGGGTTAATGTGCTTGCCTTGCATGCAACTGACCAAAGTTCAAATCCTTGGCACTACATATGGATCCCTGAGCACTGCCAAGAGTGAGTCTTGACCATAGCTAGGAGATAACCCTGAACATCACAGGACATAGTCCCAAGACAAATTAAAAATATGAAAACACAATCCAGAAAACTAGATTAATAGCGTATATACAGTTATAATTTTTACTCATGATCACATTAGAATAAGATATATAGTTAAATTTAATAGCAATGAAACTTGCATCATTGAAATTTTTGAATATTGTCTGTACTATAGTCAATTTTAGTTACTTCTATTCCATGGGTTTTGCCTGCATGTTTTTTGTTTGCTTGAATATGAAAATTCCTCAAACTTCTCAGAAGAGTCATTGACCCAGAAGGAACACACTACATGTGCTTTAATTGAGTTCCTACTCAGACTCTTTCATATAAATTTATTAATATAGTAACAATATCTCTTTATACATGACACCTTACTACAAGAATTATATTTTTTTCAGAAGCATCTGTTTTATTGTATACCATTTATTATCTTACTTTAGAAAAATTCTTGACAGAGAAATGGAACTCAACCTTACACTCATCTAAAGATAACTAAAGGTTGGTGCCGGAGAGATAGCACAATAGATAGGGTCCTTGCTTTCCATGCATCTAACCTAGGTTCTATTCCTAGTACCCCATATGGTCCCCTGAGCCCATCAGGAGTAATTCCTCAGTCAGAGCCTGAAGTAAACCTGAGTACAACCAGGTATAGCCAAACAAAAACAACAACAACAAAATAACAAAGGGTTTTTCATAAATAGCTGTGAAATACATATGTCCCCCTGATTCATTGTTTAAAAGTGCTTTCAGCAGCCACAGTGATGATGATCCAATGAGGAAGGCCATGAGTCAATCCCCAGCATCTCTTATGGTTCCCCAATTATTTCCAGAAATGACCCATGAGCATCTGCTCTTGTCCAAAACCAAATTTTTTTTTAAAATTTTTATTGTGATCATAATGGCTTACATATATTTCACAGTAGTATTTTAGGTACATATTAACATTGAATCAGGGGAATACCCATCACCAGATTTGTCCTCCCCCCATCCCAATTCCCTTTCTGCAACCCATATACCACACCATCACCCCCCAGGCTGCTAGAGTAGGTGGACCCCTCTTTGTCTAGCTTACTAATAGTGGTCATATATCTGTTTGGTCCTGGTACACTCCCTTGTTTCCCCCTCTATTTAAGAGGCGTAGCTAGATAAATTGAGTTATGTGGTCTTGTTTGAAGGAAAAAAAGGCAATAGAATGGGGTACAAAATAAGAAAAAAAAAGTCAAATACTTTGAAAATGGGTGGAGACCTTCTAGAGGCTTTCAACCTCAGTTTGAGAGAGGACATGAAAAAGGTAATTGAAACACCACAACAATACAGAAAGAAATATCAAATTAAATATCCAGTGAGCACTACAGCAATAAAGACAAGCACCACACAATAGTCTCGGTTCTGAAATCAAATCATGCTGGAGTGCAAAAAGAAAGAGAAAGAGAAGATAAAATAAAATAAAATGAAATAAAATAAAATTGGAGATATCAACTTCAATATCTACACCAAAATAAAGACGTCAAAAATTGATCAATCTATAAATAAATGTGTGGAAAGATGATTATTTTATGTGTTTTTTATTTTTCCCCCTGCATAGGCACATGAAGTATTGGGGATATTATAGAGGGAATTCCCGTGGCCTAGGAGTTACAGGGTTTCTCCACCCCTGAAATATACTGTCATGGGATTAACTGTAGACTCCTTACATGATCATTTACTCTCCCTTGGTGCTTTTGTGGTGTATGGAAGACTTCTGCTTCGTCTTGGATGGTAAAGTCAGACCTCTGTATCTAGAGATCTTGGTGACTATGCAGCTCAAGGAATGGAGCTTATGATGGAGTCTTTCTTTGTGATTCTAGGAGTTCTGCTTCTTCAATGTTGTTTTAATCCATCTTCTGTAATTGGTGGTCTTGGTCATTATGTTGCTCCTAGGATGGAGCCTGGGATAAAGTCTTTCGCTATGTTTCCGGAAGACCCATTCAGTCGTGGTTGTCTCAGTCAGACTTCTGGAGTTGGGGATCTTGTTTGTTGAAAAGATTGTAGACCAAAAGCTAGGCGAGAGCTTTTCATTGTTGTTGTTGTTGTTGTTGTTGTTGATGGTCCCAGGATGTGTACTGTCCAGTCCTGGTTGTAACAACCAGTCATCTGTATATAGCGATCTTGGCTTTTGCTCAGGTCAAAGGGTGACATGTTTTCTGATTTTATCTTATCGTTGGCTGATGAGGAGGGACAACTTGCTCTTAGATCAAGTTGTTCCCATTTCCTCGTTGTCAGGTTATAAATTTAAAACTGTCACATGTTAGCATCAGAGCAGCATTATGAATGCCCTGGAGGGGATTTGGTTCCTGGAGCTATTGTGGAGAACTCTGTCATTTCTATGTCTGGATCCAGGAGTCAAGGCTGGACGGTCGGAGTCAAGGCTGGACGGTCGGTGTCTAGTTCCCTGGAGTCTAAGTTGGTTCCACATGACATATGTTCAAGGTGGGAGATGTCCCTGTGTTGTAAAGAAGTATGAGTTCTTATCTCTAGTAGATAAGAACTTGTTTTTACACGTAAAATTTCCCCTTTGTTTAATATGTCTTTGCAGGAAGAAGTGGTGCTACATTATATTTTAGCTGGTGGATTATTGGGGGTGAAGAGAGAAGAAAACAGACACACGCCAAAAACTAAAAATATATATGCTCACACATAATTAAAGAAAAAAAATTCTTTCTTTCTTTTTTTTTTTTTTAAAGAAAGAGTAAATAAAAGACGTAATTAAAGGAATAAAGTCGATCCAGGAGCGATAGCATGGAGACAAGGCGTCTGTCCTTCCTGCAGAAGGATGGTGGCTCAAATCTCGGCATTCCACATGGTCCCCGTGCCCACCAGGGGTGATCTCCGAGCATAGAGCCAGGAGAGCCCTCTGAGCGCTGCCTGGAGTTACCCAAAAGAAGCAAAAACAAATCAAATCAAAAAACAGAAACTAAAACAAAACAACAAAACAAAACAAAACAAAAAAACCGGACAAGAATAAAAAAGAAAAGAAGAAAAAGAAAAAAAACAAAAAGGGAGGAAGTGAAACGAGATTATTTTATATTTGGGGAGAAACAGGGTAAGAAGTAGAGTTATGCCTGGAGCAGGATTTTTAGCCGGCACGGACGGGCAGCTGGCAGGCTTCCCCATGTGCCAGCGGCCTCTTGGTCCGGCCTAGGGTAGGGGGGCCCGGACCTGGGTCACCCGACCCCCCTCTCCCCCATTCCTCCGGATCTCCAGGTGGGTTCCTGGAAGGAGCTGACGGGGCACCCTGGGTTTTCCCCACTCCCAGGCCGGGCCCGGACACTGGCCTAGGGTGGGGCTTAGGGGGTGGAGTTTGATCTGGTGGGTGGCAGATAGCTGCTCAGCTATACTTAGGCTGTCACTGGCAATTTCATACCAGTCTACATTTTGCAAACCGCGTGAACATTTGCTCCTCCCAACCATCAGTACCCCAATTTACCCTTCTTAACTTCAATAACACATAGTTCTAATCTTTGACCTAAGACATACAGTAGATCTAACAAATCCCAGAACTATTTAGAAGGACACAAATTGAACACATATTGAACACATATATCTTTTGAATATTTTATGTGTATTTTCTTTAACTGATGTAACTCTCTATATACTCTTCTACCATGATGTTTCTATCCACTTTTCATCTTGTCTTTTCTTTGTAAGCTGTTCAGTAAGGATTATTGTTGGAACTGTCCCTCAGTTTGATGCCTATGATTGAACTATGTCATGGAAATTGCTGGTCTTGTTCCTATTGCCTCCAGATGCACCAATAACGCTTCATGGCATTGATTCTTGTTTGCATAGACACATTAAAATGGGAAAACACCATACATACAGATAAGTTCTTATCTAATAAATCTCAGTACAATGTACCTTACACCCTGAACATTGACATAATGACCTGGCACAGGCCTCAGAAGAATGGGCATCCTCCATTCACGCCGGAACCAGGCAAGCTATCTACAAAACATCCAAGGTCTTTTATAGCAACAGCTGGAAGCAGTCCTCTACCAGGAAAGACACTACCAAGGGTCTGACATCGACCTCCTAAAAAGAGACTTCCGTTTACACTGAGAAGACTTGACAACAACAATGACCTGCTCTACAGGACATGGTTCTCTCTATTGCCCCTTAAGTGTGAGGTGAAACGAGAGGATGCTCTGCACCATCCTGACTGCAATATGGGATATGCAGACTCCAGGATCTTTAATACAGAAGCATGATACCAACAACAGAGACTATGTGAGGAATGGAGGTGTATTGCCACTACAGACGATGAGTTGGATTGGACAAACTAGTTTGCCTGGAGCCTAGAGTCAGTCCTGTGCCAGGAAACTTCAGGGGTAGGGTCTCCTTGTATTTAGACCATAATTTTTCTTTCCATGTCCCTTATATTTTGGTGGGCCTATGCAAACAAATGCCACTTTAACACCGTTTTTTACTATGTTCCCTTGACTCCAATCCTTAAGAAAAACAACCCACTAAAACTTTTGAGGTTAACTTAAACTAGTAAGCATGTGCATGGAACTAGATAAATGTACTTTGCCCTCAATGTTTAAGGAGTTACATAAGTCTAATGTCTTTAGATTATATTGTGTGCTGCTAAGAAATAGTATGTACTACAACTGGGGATTTGAGGGACAAAGTAATTGTATTGTACATGGGTTCAGTTTTGTTTTTCTTAATGTTCTTTGGCTGAAAGTTCAAGGCTGGGATATCATCGATGGGACTACTGAGAATTCTGTTTATGGGTGATTGTGCTTCCACTGTAACTTTACCCTGTCCTCTTTCTTTGCATCTTTGTTGTCATAATTAAAATAAAATTAAAAAAAAAAGAGGTAGAGTTATATAGGTCTATACTTATGATGAAAGTATAGGCTTCCCCATTGTCTTTTGAGATTTCCTTGTGAGGTGTGCGGTCCAGGCAGGGAGGTCTTGGGTAGAGTTCTTGCAGTGGGAGTCATTTGGAGCTAGTTCCGGTATCAAGCCACAGTCCCCGTTAGGGAGAGGTGATTAGGAGGGCCACACTGCATGGGTCAGTCAGTGTGTTGGTTGTATTTTCTTGCCGGAAATGAGGTGAGAGCTTGAGTGGGTAGTGGGTACTGGTTCATTTGGGTAGGAGGTCGGTCTTGATGCCTAATGGATTAAGAACTGAGGGTGATGAGTTACAATGTGGTGGGGATATCGGGTGTGGGATTGAGGGGTGAAGGGATAGTCGGATTTCTGGAGGAGGGGGAGGGAATAATATATGGAAAGGGCTATATGGGGTATAGGTATGGGTTGTTTGTGGTTTAGGTTTGTCCCTTAAGGAGGATTCCTATCTCTGTGTGCTCCTGCCCACATATAAACATATAGAAGTTAGCTTAGGTGTATATTAATGTAGAGAGATGAGGAGGGCAAGAGGTGTGCTGAGTAAAGAAAGATAGGTAAGTATAGTACTTGTAAGGAAAGAAAACTAAAAGATCAACTTTGGATATGGATAGGTTACCATAGAAATTTGAATGCTTCCTGTTGAACTTTTTTATGACATAGGTAGAAATTTTGAAAATATTGGAATTTTATTGGGCTTGGCTGATTTTCTCTTTGAAACTTCAGTGATTACATTGATATCAAAATGACAATTTTTCTTGGTTTATTTTTAGACTATATACTGTGATGCTCTGGGCCAGTATTGGTGCGGTGCTCAGGGATCACTTTCAGTAGTTCTTGGGGATCATGTGGTAGCAAAAATTGAAACTGGGGCTCCTGTATACAAAGCATATACAAAGGAGGGGGTGAGCCAAGTCCCTGCCCTGCTGAACCCATGCCTGCTGCACCCATCACTCATAATCAGTGCTCTGCTAATGGGCCTGTTTCACCATTCGCATGCCCTTTTATGCATCTAGGCTTGTCCTAATTCATCAAAGACAGTCAGAAGCAATATGAGTCATCTCCCTTTATCTCATGACAACGGTGTGTGTTCTTCCCCTCTGCTTTTCATATGTTTTGCAAAGTTTACCTGCAGTGGCCCATTTCTAATTTTCCTATCTTCCTTTCTTTTTGGTTTTGGGGGGGGGTCACACCTGGTGGTGCTCAGGGGTTACTCCTGTCTCTGTGCTCAAAAATTGCTCCTGGTAGGCATGGAGGAACCATATGGGACACCACGATTCAAACCACCGTCTGCAAGGCACACACAACAATAGTGCTGGGATAGGTAGTGGCTGTGGGACACTCCATGTGATACTGGGCCAGGCAGTGTGGGCCTGAGTTCTGAGCTCTGCCTGGTGGTGTTTTGAGAGCCATTAGTTTCACTAGAGAGTTCTAATATCAAACTCAGGGCACTGCACTTGTGAAGTGTGTGCTTTATCAATGGAACCCATATTACCAGCTCCACACTATTATTCTTTTCTTTCTTTTTTCTTTTTGGCTTTTGGGTCACAACCGGCAGCACTCAGCGGTTACTCCTGGCTCTATGCCTAGAAATCGCTCCTGGCAGGCTTGGGGGACCATACGGGGTGCTGAGATTCGAACCACTGTCCTTCTGCATGCAAGGCAAATGCCCTACCTCCATGCTATCTCTCCAGCCCCTACACTATTATTCTTGTAAGATGGATGAATGCATAACTTTTTAGGAACACCTTTTTAATGATATAGAATTATATATATATCTTATTCTAAAGAAAAATGGATATTGTCTCTTGGACTTTGTTAACTGCTTATTTCCACAAAATACACTTTGTGCTTTGGTAGATGTGTTCTTTATGTAGTTGACTACTGCATAAACCATGGGGCATGAGAAACATACTGTCTAATCTCCTGTAGAGATACTTCCTGAGAACTCCTTTTCCTTCCTTTTTTAAGCCCCTTCTATTCCCACCTGCATTACTTCAGCAGGAGGTATAAATATTAAAGGGAGTCAATAAGGAATGAGGCAAGAGTGAACAGCTTTGCACAGTTCCGTCCGTCCAGTCAGATCAGAAGACAGCACATTTTTTGTTCCGCTTTTCAGTGATAAAAATGTTACAGAGTTTAGTCCTGTGTATTGAATCTCATCATATCATTGTAGATTAAAGAACTGCATTCACATTTTGAATCTTTTAATTTTATTGATGAAAAATATGAAGTTTCAGAAAATGATAGTCTGCAAATACAATATGAATTACATGGTTCTAGACACTACACCTTATTTTATGAATGGTACATGACCCGGAGATCATTGTGGAAACAGATAAGGGTGGAAATGTTTCAACACTGGTCTTGGAATCAGGAAATTTATGTACCATTCTGTTTCAAACACCTATAATTTTAGGAATTCAGATGTCCTTTCTAGCATAGTATCCTTATCTATGACTTGATAATGCCCAAGGTCTTGTCCATTTCTGAAGTTTTCTTGCCTTTCCTCCAATATTTCTGATATTTACGATTATCTAGGGCTTTGTGTTAAATTCTAAATATGTATAATCTGCAAATCTTTCTGAGGTAAATTATGTTATTATCCCATTTTTCAGACAAGTAATTTGAAAAATATTTTAACTAAGTGGATCCAGGGGACAGAGCTAATAAATAAGTTTGGAACATAAATTAATCTTACTCAGAGGGTGAGAGGTAAATAAATAAGTGTATATATGTGAGCATATATATATTTATATATATAAATTAAAAAATTCAGAAACACTAATTTCAGGACACTGGGGAGGGCGTCTAGCAAATACAGAGCTGAGTCCTATGAGTAGATAGATACAAGACATTAGGAAGTCCTAGGGCAGACTAACAAATATGAACGGCTTTTCTTTTGAGTAATTAGCCATATGTTGTCTAGGCCTTAATTCATAGATCTCAAAGCCTTTATCAGTCTTTTTAACTTCACCAAATGTCTTTGTTCACTGTCACTTGCAATCATATTTCCCTGATTGCTTCCTCAAATTAAAATATTTTTCTCCACTCTGATAAAAAAGAGGCTAAAAATAATAGGCAATATTATAATAGGTTATTCATAATCAGAGAATTGATTGAAGATCTATTATGACAGG
The DNA here is from genome assembly GCF_024139225.1 of Suncus etruscus. Classification (NCBI taxonomy): domain Eukaryota; kingdom Metazoa; phylum Chordata; class Mammalia; order Eulipotyphla; family Soricidae; genus Suncus; species Suncus etruscus. The sequence continues at coordinate 87,612,572 of NC_064858.1, forward strand.
CGAGCAAAAGTAAAATTTTAATGAAGGCTTTCAAGCAACACTTTCCTTTGATTCCTCAATAGACTGACGGCTTGTCATTTTCAAAAGGAGCTTATATTTTGCACTGTCACTATACTAGGCATGATGCTCTATATTCTCTGCTGTGAGGTGGTGCCTCAAATAGAACAGAGCTAAGGTGCTCTGACTCCCAAGGGAAAATGCTTACAACAGTACTTTTGAAGTGCATAGTTCTTAGAATAGTAATTTGAAAACTTTGTAAAAGGCTCATTTACATCCAGTAAATGCGCAGATCACAAGTTTAGTGATTTATGATATATGTGTGTGTCATCATCATTCAAATTAAGATAAATTTTATTATTCTTAAATTCTTTTAATGTGTCCCTTTCTGGTCAATTCCTTCCAATTTAACTCTTGCATAGATAAGTTCTTTTCCTTTTATCCTTCAATTTTATTAAATCTTTCATTAAGTCCTTCAATTTATTTCACCACAACTTGTTTATTCACTTACTGCTCAATATCTGCCTTTTTGTTTTAGAATGTTATGAATACAGGTACTATATTCATGCACACATTTTTAAATAATATCTTTAGTTAAACACCATGATTACAAACACGATTGTAGTTGGGTTTCAGTTATAAAAAAGAACATCCCCTTCACCAGTACAACCTTCTCATCATCAATGCCCCATCTTCTTCTTCCCCACCCCCCGCCTGTATTAGAGACGGCTTTCTACATCCCTCACTCACTGACATTGTTATGATAGTTCTCAGTGTAGTTATTTCTCTAACTGCACTCACCATACTTTGTGGTGAGCTTCATGTCTTGAGTCAGTCCTTCCAGCTCTCATCTCTGGGAATTATTTCCGTGTCTTTTATTTTTATTAAAACCCATAGATGAGTGAGATTATTCTGTGTCTATCTCTCTCCCTTTGACTTATTTCACTCAGCATAATAGATTCCATGTACATCCATGTATAGGAGAATTTCATGACTTCATCTCTCCTGATGGCTGCATAATATTCTATTGTATATATGCACCACAGTTTCTTTATTCATTCTTCTGTTGATGGGCATCTTAGTTGTTTCCAGATACTGGCTATTGTAAATAGTGCTGCAATGAATATAGGTATGAGGAAGGGATTTTTGTATTGTGTTTTTGAGTTTCTAGGTTATATCCCTAGTAGTGGTATAGCTGGATCATATGGGAGCTCAATTTCTAAATTTTTTGAGGATTGTCCATATTGTTTTCCATAAGGGCTAGACTAGACGGCATTCCCACCAGTAGTGAATGAGAGTTCCTTTCTCTCCACACATTGCCAGCACTGATTGATCTTGTTCTTTGTGATGTATGCCTGTCTCTGTGGCTTGAGATGAGGTTATATTTTTCTCTTGTCCAGTTCTATGAGTACCAGGGTTTTGTTGAGGATATTTTCATCGTGTTCATCAGGGATATTGGTCTGTAGTTTTCTTTATTTGCAGAATCTCTGTCTGGTTTTGGTATCAAGGTGATGTTAGCTTCGAAAAACCTATTTGCGAGTGTTCCTGATTCTTCAATTTCATGAAAGAACCTGCAGAGGATTGGTAGAAGTTCCTCTTGAAAGGTTTGAAAGAATTCATTAGTGAATACATCTGGGCCTGGGCTTTTGTTTTTTGGAAAACTCTTGATGACCATTTTAATTTCCTCAGTAGCGATGGGTCTGTTTAGATATGCTACATCATCCTGGTTTAACTGTGGAAGATTATAAGAGTCTAAGAATTTATCCATTTCTTCCAGGTTTTCATGTTCAGTGGCATAGAGTCTCTGATTATACTTTGAATCTCCACAGTATCTGTGGTGATCTCCCCCTTTTCATTCCTAATCTGGTGTATTAGATTTCTCTCTCTCTGTTTCTTTGTGAGTTTTGCTAGTGGTTTTCAATCTTGTTTATTTTTTTCAAAAAACCAACTTTTGCTTTCGTTGATCTTTCGGATTGTTTTTTGGATTTCTACTTCATTGATTTCTGCTCTAAGCTTTGTTATTTCCTTATGCCTATCTCTTTTGGTTCCTTTTGTTGATCATTTTCTAATTTTAAAAGCTGCCATGCAGAATTTTTTTTATGTGAACACACCGTGTTTTCCAACGTATAAGACAGAACGGGCGTATAGACGACCCCTAATTTTAGACTTCCTTTCTGATTCTGGCCAATCTGAGCAGGCTTTTTACAGTGTAGATTTGGGTAACATTGTCTAATTTGCATGCATAAAAAGTCTGCTTGGATTGGCTTATTTAGAGAAGCGGTCTGAGCAGCCTTGCAGTGATTGGTGCAGAATTGAGTTGGAAAATTCCTTTCGTGGCAATATCCAGACAATTTTCATTTAATGGCACATTGAAACATTTTTCGGATTATACTCAGTGTATAAGACGACCCCAGATTTTTGGTTGACTTTTTTCATTTCAAAAGTCATCTTAAACGCTGGAAAATACAGTATATGTTAATTTATCATGTGCATATAAGCCCATACAGTATGCTTCCAACAATCCTAAAACTTTTGAATTTTGGTAATTACCTACTAAAAATGTTTCAGAGATCTGCTAACATTTTATTATTTATACTTAGGGCAGAATGTTCGTAAGGAGAAGACTGACTTTGTATTTACATAGATTATGGAAGACAACCCTTTAGTTAGTCAAATGGCTAGACTATCTCAATTTTAGATTAGTTGATTATCAATATGTTTGTTATTAATTTGTTCTTAGCCTATGAGGTAAACCTATATCTTAAGTATTGGGTCAAAGATGTATGTGATATTTTCTCTGAAAGAACCTAGTCAAATGAGTCACCCAAGAGACATGAACATGTTAGATAGGAAAACTGGAGGATCACAAAGCTGTTGTAATAACTATTAAATTAGAGGACATTTATTTCTATCTGTGAAGATTATGAAAGATTATAGAGAATGAGATATGTGAACTGTGTCTTGAAGGCTCTCAACAATTAGATCATTTAGTCAATTAGATCATAGAAACATTAGTCATTGAAGGAATAATCTGGCAATATGGGCAACTGTTCATTAGGATGACTTGTAAGAGCTCAGAAGAGAGGCAAAGGTCAGAATGTGAGAGTATTTACAACCTTTTTGGATTCATATTTTTTATTTTTATTTTCAATATTTATTTATTTATTTATTTATTTATTTATTTATTTATTTATTTATTTATATAGATTTTTGGGCCAAACTCTGTGGCACTAAGGGATTACTCTTGGTTTTGTGCTCAGAAATCACTCCTGGCAGGCTCAGGGGACCATGTGGGGATACTGGGAATCGAACCCAGGTTTGTCCCAGATTGGCCATGTGCAAGGCAAATGCCCTACCACTGTGCTATTGCATTGGCCCCTGGATTTATAGTTTTAGGACTAGAGATTACTATCTGAGAGAGAAAATTATCATAAATTACTGTTGGTTGCCATGGCAAAGAGATTTCTTTATATATCTAGTTTTTGTAATAACCATATCACTTTGAATTAACTAAGATATCAAGAAGCTATATGTCCTAATGGGTGTTAGGGACTGAGGAACCAAAGCCACTATAAAACCTCTTACTTTCCAGAAGATGAGTCTCATATTCTTCTTACTTGGTTCTCATCCAAGGTATTATTAGTAGGGAGTGTGATAAGACATATCCAACCCTTACTAGCCCTCCTGTAGTTTTTCTTTTTTTCTTACATTTTTCAGAAGAAAAATAAGTAATTCTCATGTTCCTGTGCTAAAAAACTAGGGAAATCCAAAATCCTATTTCCTTTTCCCTTTCTTTTATGCTCAGTCATCAAATCTGGCCAGCCTCTTATTATTTGGCCTTGGGGCAGTATGCCCAGTTCCTAAATATTTGCAAAGGTGAAACACACAGAGAACACACAGATCACTAGCTACTAACCCAACTGCTCTTGTGATACCTTCCTTTATGACCGGTCTTATATCCAGTGTTTTGGTTGCCAGTCTGAGAAAGAACCTTAAAGATTAACTTCTCAAGTGTGCAATTTCCTTATTGCACTTCCCAGGATGACACTGCTACAGCAACAACCTGGAAACTTCCAATCAGGTTAGGGAGTCATAAATGGTACTGGGTTATTTTTTGACTTCATCAGGGACCCAACAATGCAACCATGGGTAGTGATTTAAATTTTAGTATAGAGTACTAAGTCAGTAATATATTAAGCCAAGTAGTCTAACTTAGAGTATGCTAAAATTACCTTTCCAAGGTAATATGGGAATTAAAGAAAAACATCTACTGATAATAGCAGAGCTCTCCTTTATTCACTATCATAAAATATTTTCTAAGCCTTTGTTTCTTTCAACCACTTTTATAATTGTTGGGCAACAGGAACCAGAAATATTTGATTCTCACTCTCTCAGAGCTAGCTGGAGATACATATTCACAGCCATATCAAAACATGCACAGACATCACAAAGGTTTGAGTCTTATTAGAGAGTCAAGTATAAGGTACCCAAGAAGTACCATTTTGGAGCTCTTGGGAAATTAGTCAAGACTTCTACTAGTAGTGATATTGAATTGACCCTTGAGGACAGGTAGGATTTTACCATATGTGCTTTAGGAAAAAGCTGTCTATCTTTCTAATCTGGGAAGACTGATATTAGTCTCAATAAGAGCAAAAAAGCTTACTTAAGAGGGCAAAAATTGCAGAAGGTTATTTTCAAAATAAAGAACTCGTGCAGGATCGGCATAGGCAAATTATAGTGAGAATTTTGCCTTTTCACTCACACTTGTCCATGATTAGGCAACCAGGGAGTCACATGGATTCTTCACCAGGGCTGCTTTTTGGGTTATAATCATGGAAAACAGTTGCATGGATTATTTAACTTGATGTTGAAAGGGTTTATTAGGAAAGATTTTTGTTGTCCTCTAAAGTGAGGATTCGATAATAGAAGTTTGAAAAAGATGAAACTGGCAGGATATAATATTGTAGGAAATGCACATGGACATCAACAACTAATAGAACTGTCTATAGATAATCCCATCACAATATATTCCAAGGGTAGGGAAACCCTGTATCTCTTAGACCAAGGAGATTCCCATTTTGGATGACCCCAATATTTACTGTGCCTATGCGGAGGCGGGGAGAGAGACAAAAAACACTAAATAATCCTTTTTATTATTATTATTATTATTTATTTTATCTAGTTTTGATAGAATTCTTTGTTTTGGGGTAAATACTGAAGTAGATGTCCATTTTTTTAATTATATATTTACTTTTTCTTTCTTTTCTCTTCTTCCTCCTTGCGCCTTGTCATACTTCCTATCTCAAGACCATGGCAACTATGTGGTGCATATTTTTATAGCTGCAGTGCTCACTGAATATCTTATTTGATTCCTCTTTTTGAACTGCTGTGGTGTTTCACCTTCTTCTTTTCCCCATCGTTTCTCAAACCAAGGACGAGAACCTCTAGAATGACTCCGCTCATAGCCGGCGTAGTCGATTTTTACTCCATTATATTACCTTTCCCTTCCTCAAACAAATCCACATAACTTGATCTTTCTAGCCCAGCCTCCCAACTAGAGGGGTCAATAATGGAGGCACCAAGACCAAACAGGTATAAGCCCACTAAGTAATTAACTAGACACAGAGGGGACCACACATTCTAGCAGCCCCTGGGGGGAGAGTGGAGGATATGGGAGGCAGGATGGGAGCGGTTGTGGGAGGACAATTCGGTGGTGGGAATTCCCCTGATTCAATGTAAATATGTATCTGGAATATTACTGTGAACGATATGTAAGCCACTACAATTAAAATAAAAATTATGTTAAAAAAGAACTGTGTTTACTGTGAACAACTGAGCATAAAGATAGATCTCTGAAGCAGAATGATAGCACAGTGGGTAGTGTGTTTGCCTTGCACACAGCTTGACCCCTACTTCAATCTCTGGCATCCCAGAACCAGGAGTAAAGCCCGAGGGCCATTGTGTGTGGCCCCAGTGCAAACAAACAGATCAACAAAATACAATAAATAAAAAAAAAGATATATTTCTATTCTGAATCAGAGAGTAAAGAGAGTAACTTCTTTGCGATAGATTATTCTTTTTCTGATTTACAGATTTTTCTCCCCAGAGACCAAACCTTTTTCTAGAACCTTCTTAATAAAGCCAGATTCTAGATGCTACATAGAAAAAGAACAGTGATGTAAGTAAATGAAAGCTTGAGATTTTCCGATAAAATCTTCTGCCCCATATACATTATCTTTCTTAATACAAATAATGATTCACTCAGCTAGGATTATTACAAAAATCACTGAGTGTTTTTCACAGTGAAGGAGGCAAGCTCCAAGAGGCCACACAGATGGAGGAACCGGAACCACTTACGTTGCTGATTATTTAATACTGTGACCACTCCAATATATCATATTATCTCTTAATATTTAGTAAGTGCCTCACATACAGTCAGTGATAAACAAATGCTAGTTATCTTATTTATCCTACCCTATATAATATATAATATTTCCCTGGGTTATTTAAAATCTACTTTTAAGTCCTGTGGTCTCAGTTTTCTATAGAGAGTATTTTTTTAAACTTTGTAGGTTTTTAAAAAATATTTTATTTTGACCACAGTGGATTACAAATCTTTCATAGTAATTTTTAGGTACATAGTAACATTGCATCAGGGGCATTCCCACCACCAATGTTACCCTCCCTTCACCTCTGTTCCCAGCATGCGGAGTGTATTTTTAAAAAAAATACAAGATAATTTCACTCATTTGATAAGACTGTTTTTCTCCTAGGGAGAGAGGAGTCTATTTAAATATTTGAATTGCTTGGATCTACTTTGCTTTCCAAAGTGAATCAAACCAATGATGTATGAAGGACATTGGATACCCTCAATTCTTAATAATTGAGTGGGTTTTCTCATTTGGGTCTTGTTAGTCAATTCAGTGCTGTACAATTAAATCAGGAAAGGGGTGGGGGAATTTGCTAAATGGCTTCTCTCTCAACTTCTAGCCTCTCTTATCTGGACAGAAACATTATGGAAGAGATTATTTTTTACCTTGCCTGAGGTAGTCAATGTGCAGAACCTTAATTGAATTGTTTGAGTTCTGTTTCTGTGGGGCCAAAGGTTATTGAATTATATTAGGAAAGAGGTTAACATAGGTGATTGAATTATTAAATTAATTGACTGATTAACTCTTGTATATATGCCCCTAGAGATGACTAAGCTATCAAGTGTTATGTGAATTGCTCTACCCCTTTATTTTGTTTTTGAAAGTCACCTTAACCTGTCCCTGGGAATATATCACAGATACTAGATTAAATATTAATTCTCTGCATTTCAAATTCATTGTGTTACACTAGTAATCTTTCTTTAACTAGTTATATATTATCTAATAAAAAGCAAGGTTTGGGAACCTGCACATATTTTAAAAGTGATTTTATTACGGTCATAACATTTTTCTCATCACATGTTTCTTTCTCTATTCTGTATTTCCTTTTGGGTCTTAATCATGGAGCACTCAAGTCCTGAGTGTTTCCCAATAAAGCACGCAAGCACACAAATAAATGACCTATTTACTTATTTATTTATTGAATTTTGGGCCACTCACGGTGATGCTCAGGAGTTACTTCAGGCTATGAAATGGCTTCTGGCTTGGGGGACCATATGGGATGCCGGGGGGTCAAATCACAGTCCATCTTGGGTCAGTTGTGTGCAAGGCAAATACCGCTGTGCTATCACTCTGGTCCCTAAATGATCTATTTATTAAACTGAATTAATTTATCTCTATCTCCCCAAATACTTTTCAAAAAGTATTTGATCATGACTTTGCACAGAGGATGTTGAAAATTGAAATGAGAGCCCCATCTCTGGAGATAGCAGAGAGGAGTTAGGACCCCAGTCCTTGGCACCAACCCATCTGCCTTTGTATCTCAGCTTTCCCACATGATAGAGGTCATTTTTAACTATTTACTTTCTCTGTCTCAAGTTAGTAGCTGGAAATTAGGATTAAACAAAATTATTCTAACTTGAAGAGCTTTTGAGAATTGAATAATAAATTAGTATTTAGACAAAGCTGGAATATAATAAGAACTATGCTAGCTAGGTATGTGAGATAAACATTTGGTTTTCCTTTTTCATACATGGATTTTATTACAAATGTATGTTAATAAAAATCATAAAGTTTCTTCCAGAGTTTAGTCTTACAAATTGTTTTCTTCTTCTTCTTCTTCTTCTTCTTCTTCTTCTTCTTCTTCTTCTTCTTCTTCTTCTTCTTCTTCTTCTTCTTCTTCTTCTTCTTCTTCTTCTTCTTCTTCTTCTTCTTCTTCTTCTTCTTCTTCTTCCTTTCTTTCTTCTTCTCCTTCTCCTTCTCCTTCTCCTTCTCCTCCTCCTCCTCCTCCTCCTCCTCCTTCGTCTTTTTCCTCTTCCTCTTCTTTCTCTTCCTCCTCTTCCTCCTCCTTCTTCTTGGGTTACTCCTGGCTCTATGCTCAGAATTTGCTCCTGGCAGGCTCTGGGATTCGAACAGCTGCGTGCAAGGAAAATATCCTGCCACTGTGCTGGCCCCATGGACCACTTCAGTTTTGATTCTGACACTTGTAAGCTGGTTGAGCACAAGCAGGTCACATACTTCTGAGTCATGTTTGCTTTCTGGACTTGTAGATGGCATGTGGGAAAGAATTAGGAGACAAGTATGGTAATTCCTTAACATGATACCAATATATAGTGAGTGCTCAATAAAAGGGAGGTTTTTTTTTGCCTACTCTTGGCACTGTTTATGGATCAGTTTTGGCATAACACTGGGGGGTGCATGGTGTCCTGGGAATTGAGCCCAGGCGGTCTGTGTGCAAGGCAAAAGCTCAGGCCCCAAAGGTTTTATTTTTTAAAATTAATGATTATTTTATGTTTTTTTTATTTATTGCCATAACTAAATTCTTTTGAAGGAAAAGAGGCAATCTGAAAACTTAAACTAAGAAATAGTGAAATATTCTCTCTCTTTATGCCTTTATATTCCCTGTGTGTAAAGTTAAAAAAAAATCTTTGATGAAGTGTCTTAAAAAGTTCTCAATGTTAAATTCAATCATCAGGGTAGGTGGGAAACCTGACAAATTAGATCAAATTACAGCCAAAGTGTTAAGAAAATGAACATTCCATTTTACAGCTCAAATAGAAATTTCACTGAGCTGTATCTATCTCATATGCTTTTTTAAAAAGAATAATGCTAAATAATTTATTGTAATAAATATATCAGTCACTAGAAAATATCATGAAAAAGATAAAATTTAATAAACTAAAATTATTTTGAAAACTCAGAAGAAGTAAAAGAATAGAAAACAAAAATTAGAAATATGGAAAACAAACAAAAATATTTTTATATTTGTCATATTTTTATTATCTGAAAAACTTACAACCTTTACAAAATTATTTTGATGAAATTGTTTTACTTCTCAAACAGTTTTCTGCCATGCTACTAACTAAATAAAAATTAGTCTATATATAATATATATAAATATATTATATACATTTAATTTAAGGAAACTATTCTTGCTTATTTATCTTCAATTTTACACAGTATACTTGTAACTTTTCTGAAGTGTGAGCATAATTAGTTGTACAGCAGCATCATAGCTGTAACATTACTGTTTACAATTACATCACTGTTTATATTACAATGCACCATGTCAACAAATATTTATTGTACTTTATAAGAAAAATAGCATGATATACTAAAAGAAGTTTAAAGCAATGTCTTATCAACTTGTCTTAAAGGCTTTAATTTTAACTCAGTTCAAATAATTAGCCAACAACAAAAGAAAAATCTTTGGTCACCAATTATGGGGAGTGTACACTGGTGAAGGGATATGTTGTAACATTTACAAAAAAATTAAACATCAACATTTTTAAATTGTATATATTATAGTGATTCAATTAAAAAATTAAAAAAAAAACTCTACTGGGAATGATATGGAGTGACAGGGAATGGGATTGAACTCCAAAAGCCTGGGTATATGAACTGTACTAAGTTCCTATCAGGGTTATGTGTGCTACCACTATTAAGACAAGTCCTAGCTTCATTTATTTGTCCACTTATTCATTTAACATTCAATGCATATTTCTCTATTCCAAGCATCATTTCAGGTGTCACTGTGTATTATTTCCCAATTTATTCTAATGGTTTCCTGGTGTCAGTTTATTCGGGGGAGGTTATATTTTATTTTCTCAACTAGATTCTAAACAAATGGTTCTTGACTAGTGTTACGAACCTTTAGGGAATATTTGAAAATATGTATTTATTATTATAGCAGTTATATGACTGATTATAATGAAGTGTCATTGACATTTAATGCCTCTAGGCCTGGGTTATTAAATATTGCACAATGTATGATATAGTTTTGCACCATGGAAAATTGTCTCTATCACAAATGACAATAGAATTATCTACTAGAAACTCACTGCAAATACATTGTTGACAAAATATCTTCCTTCTGTATAAATCCTTTATGTGCTTTAATATCTGTTATTCAAAAAATTTAAACAAGATTTACAGAGAGGAAGAGAGAGGAAGAAAGAGATTCATTTTTGGAGGTATGGAAAGGGATCATCTCAAAGATTGACTTAGATGGGAAAATATAAATTATATTTTTTTAAACAAATAGAAAGCATATCCATGTTTAGAAATCATGAGGTTTTAGAAATATCTGAATTCCTTCCTTAATGCATAAAAAATTCCTTCCAAATATTTCTAGACATTTCTTATGGTGGTAAAGGACGTCACTCTTACTGGGTTACTCATACTTGTTTTCTTGTCATTAGGCCATGGATCAGGGCCACAATTCATTATTCCTGTTTGTTTGATTTTGGGGCCACACCTTGTGGTGCTGGGAGGTTACTCCTGGCTTTGCACTCAGAAGTCACTACTGGTGAGCTGGGGGAAACATAATGGAATACTGGGGATTAAACCTGGGTAGGTCCGCATGCATGCAAGACAAATGCCCTACCAGCTGGGCTATTGCTCCAGTCCCACAACTTATTGTTTTAAGTAGATTAAGAAAATGCTTTAGTAAAGGCATCTACCGTGACATTTATCCTTTAACTCAGCCAGACAGTATTGAAGCTTCCTTATTCTTCAGGGAATACGTAATTAGGTAGATATTAGGTACATTTTACTGCTTCTTGGCTGTTGGTTCCCAGGTTATAACTTGGACAGTCAGATATGATGATCTAGGGAGGACCTTGGCGCTCAAGTGAGTAACTCAAAGGAAATGCTAAATTTTACTCTTTTTAAAGATAACAACAGCAACAAAACTAATTAACTAAGGGACTGGAGAGATCGAACAGCAGGTAAGGTGCTTGTATTATTGTGGCTGACCGAGTTTCAGTTTCTTGTATGATCCCTTGAACCTCACTAGAAATGATCCTTTAACAAAGCTGAATGTAACTCCAGCTCATATCTACCATGCTTAGGTATCATAATATAGTGTACAATAATAGTAAAATTATTATTTTATACTTGCTGAGCTGCTGTACCAATCCCTCCACAATTGTACTGAAGTACCCCAACATTTGCCTTCACTGTTCCAAAATCTCCTATTGATCATGTCTAAGAATTTGTTTGCATTAGGTATTATGTCTAATACCTTTCTTATTTCTTTTTAATTTTTATTAATTTTTTGGCTTTGGGGCCACACTTGGCAGCACTCAGGTTACTCATGGCTCTGTGCTCAGAAATTACTCCTGGCATGTTGGGGGGCCATATGAAATCGAATACTGGGGCGGCAGCATGCAAAGCAAATGTCCCACTTACTGTGCTATCACTCTGCTCCTTTCTAATTTCTTCATATTTCTCATCTGAATGAGACATTTGAGAATTACCCCCCTCTTTTGGAATCCCTTCATTTTGCATGATTCCTTTCAGTTCAATTTCTGTTGATGCTGGCAATATTCTACAGGCAACCATTCTGATTCAGAGGCATATCTCCTGCTAATTGATCCTTGTTGGTCATTGAACTTCCCAGCTTCTTAGTCTGTTTGATTTTCCATATAAAAATGACAAGTTTGGGGCCAGAGCATTACTACAGAGGATAGGGCATTTGTCTTGCAAGTGACCAACCTGGATTTGATTCCTGACATCCCATGTGGTCCTCTAAGTACCGCCAGGAGTAATTTCTAAGTGTATGCCCCAAAATATCAAGACTGTGTAGCTTTTTTTTTCTTTCTAGGTCCTAGATTTTAGCATGGCACCGAAATGTGTAGGTAGATTTTTCTGGTTTTGAAAATCAGCTTGTGAAAACTATACAACTAATTCTGGCGATTTGTCAGTAGGTAGGAGTGATGTACACAATTGTCATGTCACATGTTTAAAAGAAAGCTGTTCATTCTTTATTTCCTTTTCTTCCTGTGGCTGTAAAATATATTTTCTATCATTTGATTCTTGTCATCAACACTCCCATTTATTTTGATGTAAGTTTCTTTTACTTTGTAGAAACGGTTTCCCTTTTGAAGTCTCAGTCATTTATTTTTGCTTTTAATTCCCTCCCGCTGGAGTCAAGTTCCCAGCCACATCTGTTTTTTTTTTGGGCGGCGGGGGGCACACCCGTTTGATGCTCAGGGGTTACTCCTGGCTAAACGCTCAGAAATTGACTCTGGCTTGGGCGGACCATATGGGGTGCCAGGGATCTAACCGTGGGTCCTTCCTTGGCTAGCGCTTGCAAGGCAGACACCTTACCTCTAGCGCCAACTCACCGGCCCCACACAGCCACATCTATAAGAGTAATGTCAAGAAGTGTCTCACTTACGATTTTTTTTTCCTATGGTTTTCTTTTTTGTGATTTAAAGTCTAATTTATATTGAGTTAAGTTTTTATGTGGTATTATATTATTAGTTAAGTTTCATTTTGTAGCACATAACTGTCCCGTTTTCCCAACATTTTTTGAAGTGAATTTTCTTGCTTCATTGTTAGTTCTTGGCTCCTTTCCTATAAATTAGTTATCTATTTCTGAGTGACTCTTAAATGATCTACTCTAATTTGTACTGGTGTAACAGTCAATTGACTTAAGACCTGTAATAGTGTGATGCTTAGGTATTTTTCCTACCAAGCATTAGGAACCTTGGTAAAAATAATTGAGGAGTCAGAATACTTGGTATCCAAAGCAAAATATAGAAAGACATTATAAAAGGAGGTAGGCTTAACCTGAAATTGAAAAAGAGAGAGAGAAAAAAACCTCCTACTTTGCAAAGTGAGTCTCCCTTTATATAGGTAGTCTATAATCCACAATCGTTTTAAGGTCTCTCCAAGGCTTGTAAAAGTAAGGAAGTAAAATACTCAGCTGAAAAATGTTTTTAACTGAGAGAAGTCCAGCACCATATCAGGCATTTCCAGTTTTGTAATCCTTGCTGGATAGCAGAAATAATTACAGGTAGTTGGGATTGTGCTTGGAATTGGCCCAAAGTGAAGATCTTTAAATCAAAGGTTATAGCAGATAACTAGAGAAAATAATTTTAGACTTAGATTTGAGTCTATGACTTGATAAGGTATTTGCCTCTGTTCCTAGTTATATGGATTTTTCTTCTGACACTATTTATTACCAATGTGAGTTACGGATTTGCTTCTTGTCTCCTGTGAAAAAGTGTGCATTCTTAAGTGTTTAGTAGGTGGTTGCCTCAAACATAAAGAAAGAACTTTTTAGTTCTAGTAGCTTCCAGACACTGACTAATACAACCCGGTGGGAGATAGAAAAGAGATGGACAGAACTCATTTACTTATATAATTAGGTGGGATTGGAAGTCTGTTCAAAAGTCCCTTTTAATCTATGGACTTTTCAGTTAAGTGAACAACTTAAATTAAATCAAACTTAAAGCAATTTTTCTCCTTGATTCAACAGCAAATATAATAATATAAGTGATATATATATATATATATATAAGCCATATAATTTAGAAGCTTTGTCTTTTTATATTTAAGAATCTAGAATATCTATACCCAAATTAAACAGATGATGAATCTGGTCAATGAGAGATTCTTACGAAGATGAATAACTAACACCAATAATCTCAAGCATTCCGCTTATCAACTGAAACCCAAGTACAATCATATTTGTAATCAAGGTGTTTAAATAAAGATATTAATAAAAAAAGAAAATGAATTGAAATGTTTTTAAAAAAAACTTTGTCAATAACATTACAATTGAAAACACTTCCTGGGGAAAGAACACTTCCAAAGAATTTCCTTCAAACTTTTCAGTTGTGATGACAACTGTTATTTCTTCCAGAAACTTCTAGTGAAGTCATTATAACTTAAGTTTTTAATTTAATACTTCTCTTCCTTTGTTTTAATTAACTTCTGGAATTAACAAATTCATCTTATGTAATATAACCAAACTGATAAGAACCTTCCTCCAAAGACAGTTTATAGTATTGCATTAAAGAGGATATTTATTTTATAAAAATGTCTGTAAAGAGCCTTGTTTCAAATTCAGTACCAGATTAATTTTGAATGTAGTTAGGATTTCAAAGAATCTACTCATTTAATTATTCTTGAGTGGAAAAATTAGTTATGACTGCATTTCCTCAGTCAATCTATTCAAAGAGGGAATAAAGACCATTGCGTTATTATTTGTCATTGTTATTGTCTAGTCCTATATTGTCTTTCTACATATCATAGATGAGTGAGATTATCCTATATTTATTCTTTTTCTTCTGATTTATTTTGCTTAACATTATCCTTCAAACCATCCAAGTTACAGCAAACTGTAACTTCTTTCATTTTTTTGTAAATCTGTGTAATTCCATTGTGTATACATGACATATTTCTTTAGTCTGTTTTTTGACATTTATTCATTTCTATATCCTGGTTCTTAAAATAAGCATTTCAGTATGTGTATTTTTTTATAATTGACTTTTTAATTAACTAATTTTTTTCAAATAAATTTTGATGTGCTTCGGGAGTGCTTTTGCCAAGAAATGAAACCTCTGGGTTATATGAGAGCTCTTCTTACTTTTTGGTGAAACTCCATGTTGTTTTTCATAGAGGCTGAACCAGATGAAATTTTCCTGAACAGTGATAGGGGTTTCTCTCACCATATCTTTCCAACACTAGTTATTACCAGGCATATATATATATATATATATATATATATATATATATATATATATGTAATTGATATGAATATCCACATAAATATATCTATTTATATATAAGCCTGGTAACAACCAGTATATATATTATTAAATTAATGTTTTGTGTTATTCAGATAGATGCCAAAAAAAAGATTTTATAGGTTGTATGAAATTTTAGTTTCAATTTTTTGGTTAGCTTCCATAGAGGCTGAACTAGTTTACTATCTTACCAACTGTGAATGTTTGCTTCACCATATCCATTTTTATGCTGATTGTTCACGGCCTTTTGATATATATTATTCTATTGGTATGAGGTGATATTTTATGTTGCTTTCTTTGAGTTGCATTTTCCTAATAATCAGTAACGATTTTTTATTGTTTACTTTTTTTTTTTTTTTTGGTTTTTGGGCCACACCCGGCGGTGCTCAGGATTACTCCTGGCTGTCTGCTCAGAAATAGCTCCTGGCAGGCACGGGGGACCATATGGGACACCAGGATTCGAACCAACCACCTTTGGTCCTGGATCGGCTGCTTGCAAGGCAAACGCCGCTGTGCTATCTCTCCGGGCCCTTATTGTTTACTTTTACAGAATTTAAAATAAGGTCAGAGAGAATCACTTCAAGTTGTACAAGTGTCTATTGCTATAGAACCAGTGAAGGTTCTTTGGGGTGGAGGTGGGGCTTCCTAATGATGAGAACAAAAGGTGGACTGCTGAGGCTATTGCTTTCTTTTAGAAGTACACACAATTCATATTCATGTTTGTCAAGTAATTTAAAAATGATTTGATGAAAATATACTTCAGAATAAGTCATCCTGCATGTAGAAAGAAAATGCATTGTGCCTTGACATCTCTTCTGCTCAGAAATTATGAGCTGTGCCCTAGGCTATCAAACATTAGTGCACAAAATTATTCACAAAGGGTTTATGGTTCAAGTGGTAAATCCAGGCATTTGCAAAATGTTGACCCAAGTGAGTCAGTACAGAAAGCTTGATCTTTCAGTTTGATGAAAATGTAATTTTATGGATGTCAAGTTGGAGTTCAAAAGTGACATATCCTGTCACACAGATAAATAGTTTTGCCAAAAGCAGTGTCATAATTCATAAGAACTTGTCTAGCCAATAGTAACTATGTGGCTGATTAAGCAAAGTGCTTGTAAATAAATGCAGGTTTTATCTGATATTATACATTCATCTTTTCTGAATAATAAAGATTGTCCTATTTAAAACTGAAATTAATACTTCAGGTCAGTAGCCAACTAAAAGACACTTTTATGCATCCTTCTTTTTTTTTTTTGCCTGAATAATTTTAAAACAGCATTAGATGCCAGGGCTGGAGCAATAGTACAGCAGGTAGAGTGTTTGCCTTGCATATGGCCAACCTGAGTTTGATCTCCAGCATTCTATATAGTCCTCTGAGCCTTCCAGGAGTGATTTCTGAGTGCAGATCCAGGAGTAACTTCTGAACACCATTGGATTTGGCCCATAGACAACAACAACAAAACACTATTAGATTTAAAGATATTAATATCTGATAAAATTGGCTTTGATTTCTCTAAGACCTTTTGGGAAGTAGGGACTAGTAGAGAGAGAGAAATAAATTTGGATGCTTGGGGCCAAAGACATAAATATAAAATAAATAAATAAATAGCTCTTTTCATGTGTTTTTGTGCTAGGAAGGAAATAGATGTGAATAGCCTTTATGTTTGGATGCAGATATGCTTTCTATCAGTCTGACAGCTCTATCTTTCAGACACAGCAGTCAGCTTTATTCCTTTTTGCCTTTTCAGCTCTATTTCCGCTGCTTTCTATAAGCCCTGTCACTGTTGTTTTCGGTGTCCTTCAAACTTTGCACTGTCATGTTGCCTCTGTGGTCTTCTGTTTTACTCTTTATTTGCATTTGTTTTTAGATGTCTTAAACTTTCATTTGAGTTTATATTTTATTTTATTTTAGGCACCATGATTTTTAAAACTTTTTTCTTTGCTTTATTTTGGGACTGTTAGAAGGGAATGTAAGTTTAGAATTAACTGCTGCTGTTCGCTTCTGTATCTGTGCTTTAATTTAGACATAAGACTGCCATGACTGGCCTCAGATATATGGAAAAGCCCAGAACAGCCAGTTCCAGAAACTTCAAGGGCATGTATCAGGACAGTTAGATACACTAGCAACACCTATGGCCTACAGGCATTAAACCTTATGTAACTATATGCCAAGATCATGAGTGCCCGGTGGGTATGTGAGCCCCTCCTCTATTACTTTAGCCAACCAGTTTAAACCTGGAAGATGAAACATGTACTAAGAACCTATAGTTTTACCCCTAGCTTGAAGCCCAAGCTACCTTATAAAATGACTTGTAAGCCTGCCTCAAGATTGTGACCTGGAAGAGGTGTGCTCCAGAATTTGGTAATAAACTCCCCTGCTTTTGCATTACTGACTTATCTCCTAGTCGTCTTTGTAGGTTGAGCTAACATCTGGGCACTCATCTGGAATCCTGACACACAGAGACAGGAGTACAACAGGACAGTAGAGAATAAAGAGTAAATTAAAATCCGTGGCACATATGATAATATATTTCTATGTAAAGCCTTTAATAATTTGTGGTCTTAAGAATCACTTCCTCATGCTTTTTGGACTATTGCCTATATTTTCATTGCTCCTCTTGGGTCTCTTACATGAGCTTATTGGAGAAGGACATTGACCTATCCCCCCTTCTCATGGACCATCTGAACCAGTGTTGGAACTTCTCTCCTATGGTTTGAAAGATGTAGTAGACCTATATCACAAGACCTGATAGTTATTCTTTTTTTTTTTGCCCCCCCCCCACTCAATAGTTATTCTTCAGAAACTTTTCCATAGTCTTGGTCCTGTTAGAGACTTGTCACTGGAAGCTGGTCCCTCTCTTCCTTGAGGCTTTTCATTTTCAAAAAAAAAATCTATAGAACTCATTTAAAGGTTCCAAATTGACAGAGGACAGTTTCAAGTTTCCCTCCTAGAGCTATAGTATTGGTTTCTAGCTTACTAACTTGGGAAGTTGGTGAGTCCTGGAGGAGAATGATACTGTTTTATGCAAAATGATAATGAATTTATTAATGCTGGAAAATTCTGTGAAAATATGACCAGTTAGTTACAAATTGGAATGAAGGAAAGTTATAGAACGGATGTAAAAGAATGTGCAGAAGGTTGGAGGTATGTGAACTAAAGAAAAAAAAACTGCATGGTCAAACTGGATTGTTATTGTTGTTACTTTCCATGCTGCTGATAATAATAGTACCTAATTAGAACAATTAGGCATATGAAGTCATTTGCTTTGAAAAGCAAATGATAAAAAATGATGTAATACTTTTTGTATAGAGAACTCTATGGAAAAGGAGCTCAGATGCTCTAAACTCATGTTTAAGGTGATCTTAGAAAATTAGATCTAGAGAAATTACAGAAAATTAAGGTTTTCCAAATGGAATTTAAAATTATATGCATAATTTTTTCTCTGTATTCTGCAAATTGAGAAACATTGTCTTTTCTATGTTTTTAGCGCCTTTAGTATTTTTGATGCTGTATGGCATTATTATCTTGGTTTGCATAAATATAGGCATGAAGTTTCCCTCTCTGTAGTGGGTATTACTTCTCATGTAGACAGGAAACCTTAAAAGTAAGATAGGGGATCCCAGAGCCTTCTTTCAGGGAAACAGAATTAAAAGGGGCCAAGATTAAGTGTCAAGCAGGTCCAGTACTGTTCCAAGTGCTCTGATGATCTCAGGGAGACTATAGAAGTAGATTAGCCTAGGAAAATCAGAAATCATCTAGGAATGTCTGCATCTGCATTGACTGGCCACAGTTTGTGCTCTCAGTATCAAGAAAAGTTCTGGAGATCAGACTTTTCCCAACCCTGAAGAGAGATCTGACAGACCCTCTACTACCTGTACACTTCTACAAAGGATGAGAAGCCCAAAGCTACCTTCAAGCTCATCATGTAGACCTGCCCTTCACATCTTTACACTGTCCAAGTCTGGGTAACCCTGATGTGACAGTTAAAGTATTAATGCCTTTATTGGTTAACCACCTGCTCTGTCCTTGACCAATCAATCCCCAGAAATTCCCTGTAAAGAATGGGGTGCTTCAAATAAACATTTATCCAGTCTTACTGGGTTTATATAAAGGAACAAGCCAAGTTTATTTGGCCATCTAGCAAGGTGTGAAGGTGGAGACAAAACTATATTTTTGTAGCTGATTGAATCAAATGCATACTCACTGGCTGAAATTAAAGCCTACTTTTCTTTTTTTTTGATTAAAAACACATTTTTTCCATAATGGCTTAGATATCTTTCACAGTAGTATTTTAGGTACATATTAACATTGAGTCAAGGGAATACCCATCAGCAACTATGTCCTCCCCCAATTCCAGTTCCCTTCCTACAACCCATATACCCCACCATCACCCCCCGGGCTGCTAGAGTAGGTGGACCCCTCTTTGTCTGGCTTACTATTAGTGATCACATATCTGTTTGGTCCTGGAACCCTCCCTTGTTTCCCCCTCTATTTAAGAGGCAGAGCTAGAAAAATCAAGGTATGTGGTTTTGTTTGAAGGCAAGAAAAGCAATAGAATGGGGTACAAAATAAGAGGGAAAAAAAGAAGTCAAAAGTCAAATATGCTGAAAATGGGCTGAGTCCCTCTAGAGAAAGCCTACTTTTCTTGGGTAACCTATATGAAAGTCTACTTACTGATTGTAATAGACTGGTCATAAGGAACTGAAAGCTGTACATGTGAGCACTAGTCTGGCTAAATAGGACGGTAGAAAAAGTAACTCAGAGCTGTATTTTATTTGCTGACACTAAATCTAGTGGGATTCCTGGGTCTCCTCTCCAGGCAACACCTATAACACTAAAGAGCATATCCTGAGGAAGACTGACCTCAGACATATGCACGGATGCTCAGGAAACATGTATGCTATGATACCTTGGCTTCTGTTGTTTAACTTCTGTGTAATCACTCAGAGGGATATCTGTCCTCCCAAAAAATATCTCAGAGGGATCTCTGTCATCCCAAGCCTGATCAGTTTAAATACTATTCTTCTGTCTAATTGATCTTATCTTTTTCAGATGTTTATAACTGTAGAACCAAACCAGTCAATTGTCTCAGTAAGAACTAAAGGAGCATGAGAGTTCACCCCTTCTTATAGAGTCTACAGTTCTTTGCCAATCTGAAGAAATTACAGAAGATGGATCTTCACCCACACTTTCTTTTAATGATTTCTAAGGAGTTGAAATCTTTAGGTAACAAATGGACTGGACATTAAAAGGGGATGGGTGGTGGAAGGAAAGAAGGAGCAAAGATTGTGGTGTCTGGTAATGTTAAGATGTGGAAGGCATTTTTTTCAGACCCAGAGCAGGAAAGGCAATGACCCTTACAGCCCATCTCTCTGGGCTACTGAATTCTAATATCATATCTTTTTCTCTCCACACCAAAAGATGTTTAAGTTGCAGGATTAAAAAGATGCAAGAACCTCTTTTCTCCTTGCAATGAAGAGTCACAGCCTGAATGAAAAGGGTGCACTGCAGATTAGGCTGACTGAGCTCCCAGGACCAGAACAAAATGGAGATCATCTGATGTTCCTGCTAATGGCCATGGCTATATAATGACCAGCGGGATGAACAACCTGTTTTCTTGTGGATTACACTTGGACTCTTATCCAAACTATGGATGTAGAGTTTGTGGGTTGAACTGTCATACTAAGGATCCCTCACTTAAGCTTTGATTTGTATGATTTGTTTGGGGTTTCTGATTGTGCTCCACAAGATCTCCCACTAAGTGTTAAGAACAAAAGTGGGTATGGGTCCCATGATAAGAAAGTTGTCCTGAGTTTATTCTCATTTTATGCTTGTCTGGAAGGGAGCCCCCAGAAATGTGGGGGAGAGGTGAGCTTTCTCTGTAGGGTATGAGAATGTGTCAGGAAGCAATGTGGCAGAATACAGGCCCTAAATTCAAATTACAGAGGAAGCCAGATTCTGAGGTTAAAGCTGGAAATCTGAGGACAGCCTCGGGGGTGCTGTTAACCAAAGTTGTCTCCACCCAAATATCAGTAGGGTTTTAAGAGAATGCACCCAGACTTAACTCCTAGTAAGGAAGCATCAGTTAAAACAAATAATAAGGATGGAACCAGCAGTTCAATGCTGCCTAATGTGCCAGCGTAAGCCCCACCATCAAGCATTGAGTAGAAGAGAGCCTAGAATCAGACTCCCCTAGGAACTGCCAAAGATTATTGATTGTGCATACATCTGGATTACTCTCTGGATTCCTTAACAGAAAGAGTCCTGCAGAACAAGAGGGGAGACCTTGTTTTTCTTCAGAAGGAAAGACTTTGTGCTGCTTTAGGCAAGGAATGCTGTTTCTAGGCTGATTATTTGGGGTGGTTAAACAATCATTAGCAAAGGTTACCAAGGTCTGGTTAAAAGAAAAGCAAGAGCATGAATAGCAGGAGTGATGGTTTGAGTCTTGGTTCAATGCTTCCCCCATAATGCTTCCCCAGGGTTGACAACTCTTCTCTTATCCATGATGGGGCCTCTGCTCATAGTTATCCTGATTTTAAGCCCTGGGCCCTGCATATTGAACAATCTAGTAAGTTTTGTTAAAAACAGAATCAATCCATTCCAACTGTTTGTCTTAAGGCAGCAGTACAAGCCTCTAAGTGAAACAACTATATGAGTGTGGGCAGGATTAACCACATGTACAAGAAGAAAGGGGGATGTTAGAAGGGATAGTAGGTTTAGAATTAGCAGCTGCTATTTTGCTTATGTAACTGTGCATTGCTTTAGACTAAGGACTGCCATGACAGGCCTCAAATATGTGGAAAAGCTCAGAACAGCCAGTTCCAAAATCTTCAAGGACACATACCAGAACAGTTAGATAAACTAGCAACACCCAGAGGCTAGTGGCAGAGAAATCTTATGTAATTGCATGCCAAGATCGTGGGCACCCACTGGGTGCCTAAGCCCCTCCTCTACTACCAGCCAACCAGTTTAAACCTGGAGGATGCAACTTGTACTAAGAACCTATAGTTTTGCTCCTAGCTTGAAGTCCCAGAAACCCAATGAAATGACTTGTAAGCCTGCCTCAGGGTTGTCACCTGGGAGGGGTGTGGCCCCAGAATGTTGGTAATAAACTCCCCTGCTTTTGCATTACTGACTTGTCTGCTAGCACACCTCTGCTCTCGGGGATCACTTCTGACAGGGTTTAGGGCACCATTTGTAGTATGTTGTATGGAACCATGCCCATCTCTGTGCAACAAAAATGCCTTACTTCCTGTACTATCTTTCAGACCACAAAGCTGGTAGGATCTCACACATAAAACTTTTTTTTTAATATAATTTTTATTTTGATCATAGTGTCTTACATACTGTTGACAATAACATTTTAGGTACATATTTACATAAAATCAGGGGGGATTCCCATCCCCAAATTGCCCTCCCTACCCCTCCGTTTTTGTCCTACCTCCCATTTCCTCTTCCCTCACCCCCAGGGCGGCTAGAATATGTGGTCCCCTCTGTATCTAACCCACTACTTAGTAGTCTTGCACCTGTTTGGTCTTGATGCCTCCCTTATCTCCCCCTCTAACTGTAGGCAGGACTAGCTAGTTCAAGTTGCGTGGTTTTGCCTGAAAAGGAGGAGATAAATAAACTGGGGTAGGAGTCTAATACTCCCAAAATGGGTGGAATCCTTCTAGAGGCTCTCATCATCGATTTGGGAGATGAAGGAGAGAAAGAAGGTGAAACACTCCACCAGTACCAAAAAAAGTGTCAATTATCCAGTGAGGACTCCAGCTATATCGATAAGCACCACAAAAAACAGACGAAAAACAAAGCAAAACAAACAAACAAAAGACAAAACAAAAACAAACAAACAAACCAAAGGCACGCCATGGTCTTGAAATAAGAAACATGGCATAGCACATAACGAAGGAAAAGAAAAGAATAGAAAAAAATAAATATAATTGGGGACAACGATTTCAATAATCACACCCAAACAGAGAAATCGACCAAAATAGATAGGTAAATAAAAATAATAATAACAATAATAAATGAAGGTAAAAGGTATATATATATATATATATATATATATATATATATATATATATATATATATATATAAAATACCAAGGTTTTGTGCTTTTTGCATTTTTGTTTTTTCCCCTCCTGCCCTGGCACAGTAAATATTGGGGTCATTCGAAAAGGAATTCACATGGCCTAAGAAATATGGGGTTTCTCCGTCCTTGGAGTATACTGTCATGGGATCAGCTCTAGACTTTGCTCAGGATCATTTATTCTCCCGGTGGTGTTTTTTGGTGTGTGGAAGACTTCTGTTCTGTCCAGGGTGATACACTCAGAGCTCTGTGTTTAGAGGTCTCAGTATCTGCACAGATCCTGAGGTAGGACTTATGGTGAAGTCAGCCTTTGTGGTTCTAGAGGTTCTGTTACCTCAGTGTCGTTTTAGTCCATCTTCTGTGGTTGGTGACCTTGGTCTTTGCACTGAACCTAGGATGGCACCTAGGTTAGTGTCTTTCTTTGTGCTTCCAGAAGGCCCATTCTGTTGCAGTTGTCTCTGTCTGACCTTTGGGACTGGGGATCATGCTTATTGTGCAAGTCATAGTTCAATCCCTAAACTAGGGCTTTTTTATTGGTCCCAAGATGTATACTGTCTGGTCATGGTTCTAGTAGCCAGTCATCTAAGTCACGATCTTGGCTTTTGGACCTACCAAAGGGTGCCGAGTCTTCTGGTTTTGTCTTGACGTTAGCTGGTAAGGTAGGCTAATCTGCTCTAAGCTCAAGTTGTTCACATTTTCCTCTTTGTCAGGATATCATGTTAGAGCTGGCCCTTGTTGTTGACCCTGCAGTATTAAGGCTGTCCCGGATGGAGTTTGTTTCCTGCAGCTGTTGTGAAGAGCTGTGCCGATTCTACGTCTGGGATCCAGGGTTCAAGGCTGGATGAATGGCATCTAATCATCTGAGATCTAAGTGATTCCACATGACATATTTTCAAGGTAGGAGATACCCCTGTATTGTAAACAACTATGAGTTCCTATCTCTAGTAGATAAGAGCTCTTTTTTTATATGTAAGATTTCCCCATTATTTAGTGTGTCTTTGCAGGGGGAGGTGGAGCTACGTTGTATTGTTGGTGTGATTGGGGTTGGCCAGAGGGGATAACAGACACAGGTCACATATCCAAAAATGATAAAAAAATAATAAAATAAAATAAAATAAAATAAATAAAAATGTATGTGCTCGCAAATGTATATATAGGACCAACATTTAAGAAAAAAAATAAATAAATTTAAGAGAGAAAAAGAAAAAAAAAAAAGAACTAAAATGAGTTAGCGAAGTTTTTAAAGGACCAAAGTGGTGCAAAAGACTACCTTACATTTGGGGGAGAGCAGGTAACGAGGTGGTGTATTACAGGTCTTATGCCTATGTTGGAAGTACAGTTTTTCCCATTGTCTTTTGGGTTTTTCTTGTGATGTGTGGGTTCCCAGGCATCTTCCTATCACACCCCCTGACCTTCTTCAGGTTGGTAAAAATTTGCGGCAGGGAGGTCTTGGAAGAGTTCTTGCATTGGGGATACTTTTGGACCTAGGTCCGGTTTCAAGAAACAGTCCACGTTAGGGGGAGTTGGTAGGGAGGGCCTCGCAGCATGAGTCCGCAGGGGAGTTGGCTGTCTTTTCTTGCCCGGGACGAGGTGTGGGTTTGACTGGGTGTCCCTTCTCTTGGGTGCTGGGTACTGGTTCGTTGGGGTTGGAGGTCGATGTTGTTGCCTAATAGATTAAGGACTGAGGGTGAAGTGTTTTAATATAGAGGGAGGTCTGGATGGGATTGAGGGGTGGAGGGATAGTTGGGTTTCCAGAGGGGGGAAAGGGTAAGGTGTATGGAAGGGGTAGGGAGGGAGAAAAGAGAAAAATACATTAGAAAGAAAGGGATAAGAGAAAGGATAGAAAGTAAAGAAAAGAATAGAAAAGAAAAAAGTAACCAAGAAAGTGGTGAGAAGAGAGGAGAAAATAGCAAGGGAATGCTGGTTTGCTTGAATGTGTTCAGTGAATAGAGCATGTAGTTTGGGTCTGTACATCGCTGTTACTGCTTCGGTGGTCTGACTGGTCACGTGCTTGAAACCCTAAAAGAAGGTAAACCTAGAGATAAAGTGTATGTTAAAGAGTTTTCTCAGGGCCATCTCGTAGTGCAAACTGGGTATGGTATTCGTGTGGTATCCCGAGTTGCCATCTTAGCTTGTCCGCCCTTTGTATCCAAGAACGCCTGTGGACAGAAAAGCTGAGAGGTTATTTTAAATATAGTAAGATAGAGGCATTAATACGTAGTTTTATGGGATGTTTCCATTGGAGTCAGTGGTTTGCCTTGGTATTCTTTACCTGTGTTCCTGTATACGATCTCTACAGGATTATTATGGGCCATTATTGTAGAAGGTTGATTACGTACCTGTTCTCTCTATGCTGCTATTCTGGTGTTGCTGTTTTCTTTGTGGTATAATGTGTAGTCGAGAGTTTGTGTTGTTCCTTTTTCATGTGTTTTGGGCACTGTTCCCAGGTATATGTTGACTATTACAGTGATTGGAGTTTCTACCCTGTTAGACCCTGTTATTTGATTGTTAAGTATTAGTTGTGATTGAGATGTATGTTCTATGTGCTTCAGAATAGTGCTACCATTCTGTGTTTATCTTTTGTCTTCTGACTTACTTCGTTTAACATAACATGATCTAAGTCCATCCACGTTGCTGCAAAATCTGTGATTGTATCATTTCTGACTGCCATGTAATATTCCATTGTGTATAGATACCTGCGGGGTCCTGAAGCCCCCCCAGGGGGGACCCGGCCAGCAGGAATTAGCTGGAAAGGCTTCTCAGACAACCGCACTCCTATTTTGCTGAGTAGAAGAGCAACCACACCTGTAAAAAATCTGAAAGAGGTTAATAATAAAGACCCAAGGCAGCGTCTCACTGTTCAAGGGTACCTTTATTGGCTACAGTTCCTTCTTATATAGTGAAGGAGAAGGGGGGCAGTACAAAGGTGATGTCAGTCATACTTTTGGCGCGAAGGCCCATACAAGGCAAGGATATATTTCAGGTTTCAAGGAACAAAGAAACTTAGGCATTCTCTAAATAAGGAAGTGGGCAGTGGGTCTAGGTGACCTTCAAGTTATGCTGAACGTGCTGTTTCTATGGAAACCTCTAGTGTCCTTCAAGCTGCATTTTTAATTGCTTGATTATCAGGTGGTGCAAGATGTGCCTGCCTCAGTGATCTTGAACAGACAATGTAGCATACACTTATTGATAATAGCCTAGTTCACTCCGAAATGTGGTCTTAAGGAGTGAGGCCTAGTTTCTGATAACGGTACCGGACAGTGTTGCTCTCCTCCGGGCTAGAGTTAATTATATCTACAGTTGCACATTCCTTTCTCTATAGCTCAAAAACTTACAGCAAGACTGCAAAATAGCTTTAAGGTGAAAAGCTGGAATATGGCAGAAAGAACAGCAAAATGGCCTCAAACAAGTCAGTCCCCAACAGATACCACATCTTAATGATCCATTCATCTGTTGTTGGACATCGCGGTTGGTTCCAAGATTTGGCTATTATACTGAGTGCTGCGATAAATAGTGGGGTGCACACGTATTTTGGAATGAATGTTCTTCCAATTTGGGGGTATATACCTAGGAGTGCAATTGCTGGGTCAAAAGGGAGCTCAATTCTGAGTTCTTTGAGTACTCTCCAGACTGTTCTCCATAGATGTTGGACTAGGGGGCATTCCCACCAGCAGTGGATGAGAGTTCTCTTCATACCGCATCCACGCCAACAAAGATTGTTCTCAGTATTTTTGATGTGAGCCATCCTCACTGGTGTAAGGTGGTATCTCATTGTTGTCTTGATTTGGATCTCTCTGATGATGAGTGAAGGTGAGCATGTTTTCATGTGTTTGTTAGCCATCCTTCTGTCATCCTCAGAGAAGTGTCTATTCATTTCTTCTCCCCATTTTTTTATGGCTTTATTTGGTTTTGAGGGGCTCAGTTTTCTGAGTGCTTTGTAAGTTCTAGATATCAGCCCTTTATCTGATATGTCTAGTGAAAAGATTTTTTCCCATTCTGTTAACTGTCTTCTTGCATTAAGTAAGGTTTCTTTTGCCATGCAGAAGCTTTTTAGTTTGATGTAGTCCCATTTGTTTATGTTTGCTGCTAAGGTTCTTGCCATTGGTGCTCCATTCTCGAAGACCTTTTTGATATATAGGTCTTCGAGTGTTCTCCCTATTTTATTCTCAATAAACTTTATAGACTCGGGTCTGATTTCAAGGTCTTTGATCCATTTTGAGTTGACTTTTGTATAAGGAATGAGGTATGGGTTGATTTTCACTTTCGTACAACACATAAAACTTTTTAGAGGCTGAAGATATAGTGCAATGGATAGCATGGTTGTCTTGCTTATAATTGATTGGTGGTAATCTCTGGTATCTCACATGGTCCCTTGAGCCTCCCAAGAGTTATTCCTGATCACAGAGTCAGGAGAAAACCTTAAACAAAATGGACATGCCTCCAAAAGAAACAAACTAAAGTCAAACAACAACAAAAATTTCTAGCATTCTATCCTTCACCGAAGCGCCAACTTTCTGCTATCGATATCTCAGTATTTTAGTGTCACCTATCCTGTTTTGTCCCTTCCCTATTCTCCCCCCAACTCAAGCTTCTTGC
The DNA here is from genome assembly GCF_024139225.1 of Suncus etruscus. Taxonomy (NCBI): domain Eukaryota; kingdom Metazoa; phylum Chordata; class Mammalia; order Eulipotyphla; family Soricidae; genus Suncus; species Suncus etruscus. The sequence goes on from NC_064858.1 coordinate 87,640,386, forward strand.
TTAAGGCCCAGTGTTTAGTTTTTGTTTCCTTTATCTCTCACTCCTTTTTATTTGTTTTGTATTTGGGCCGCACCTGACAGTGCTCAAAGCTTCTCCTGGCTTAGATGTGAGAAATCACTCCTTGAGGATTCTAGGGATGCCAGGGATGAAACATGGGTTGACCACTTGGCTGGCCCCTGTCTCCCACTCTTCATGTAACCTTCTGCTTCTTTTTCAATATCTGAATCAGGCTTTGTCTTTTGAGCATACCTCTGCCAGTCCAACCATTTTTTTCCCCACCTCTCATACTTATTACACTTTGAGTTACATCCTTACCAGTGAGAGTTAGGGATGATCTTTCAGCCTTTGTTCTCTAAAGACTGAATTCAGGTATTTTATTTTCTATATTTATAGTGCCTGGCACAGTGGTTGAGACATACTAAATAATGAATCTATGTAGACTTAGGTTTAAATAGAGTAGTGACTTAGCTAGGTGAGCAGAAGGGTGTCACAAGAAAGTAAGGTTTTGACAAGCTACTTCTCTCTTGGCTATTTCAAAACTTAAATGTTTCAAAACTCTTTCTCAGAATACCAGAGTTCCTGCTCTCAAATCCAACAGTAGTCATTGCTTTGTCATTCTCCTCTTAGAGACGCTCACTGAATCAAAGAATTTTGCCCCTGTAGCTATATTAATTTGCATTTTCAATGACATACTATTAATATTTTGCTTTCTTAGGCAATCTGCTAGAATTTTTTTTAATAAAAACTGTACTTCTTAATGGAAGTTCTTATATTTTCAATTTCATGTTAGATACAGTTTAGTGTCCTACTTATGGGAAAAGCTTATTAGAATGATGAAATTAAGGTTACCTAGTTATATTGAAATTGCTATTTTTATTTTCTTTTCTCATCTCATTATTAAGCAAGAAATAAAAATGGTAGTAAATATACCTTCAATTTAAAATAGTTGATTTATATTCAAAAGGATAGTATGGTCATTATCTTGAATTTATTAGGAAAGAAGGTCTTTGAATTTCTGTGAAAAGTAAAGGTCAAACCATAAATAATTAAGCTCATTAATACAGGCTGCTCTGTCAGTCACAAAGCAGAGTAGAAATGTATACATTTTCTATAAGAGAGGCTTTGATTAGACAGCATTCTTTTCAAACCTCCTAAACAAACTGGTAGGAAGGGCAATTTTGAAGAGTAGATTCATTGATCCTTATTTTATAAATGCCATTTAGTATTATTTCTTGAAATGATACAGGTGAAAATTTTAATTTATGGATGATTTGACCTTAAGAGGGATATAAAAACTGGTGGGAAAATGAGAGAGGCATTGCTGAAAATTATTTCTTTAATTTAGGCAAATTTGGGCTGAGAGATAGTACAGGGGTTTAGGCTACTGCTTTGCATGTACCCAACTATTTTTCAATCTCGACAGCTATAAGTTCCACTGAGCCATGCCAAGAGTGATCCCTGAGTAGAGTCAGGAGTAAGCTCTTAGCTAGATATGGCCTCCAAAATAAAAACAAACATAAAGCCAAAACAAACAAACAAACCAAAACAAAAAACAACTCTAAAAAAAAAAAGTGAATTTAGGTAACTTGATATTGCTATGTTTATGGAGACACTGAAAATGCTTCCTTTTTGTGGAAACCTCCAGGCAGTGCTCAAGGAATCTGTAGACTACTTCCGGTGATACTTTGACTCAATGTGAGGGATCAATCCCTCATTACTTGGGGAATAGGCGAGTACCAGAACTGCATTCATTGGTGGTTTGGGTTGGGTGGGGTTCATTCAGTGTCAGGGATTCAACCAGGATTTGGTGCATGCAAAACATATTTCCCTTACTCCTTTGCAGTCTTCTTCTATTCTAATTTGTGCATTAATATGAACAGATTTTGTTTAAATCTGAGGCTTTCTTACTGATAGCAACAGAGATATTGATGAAGAAGCAAATGTACATTATGGGGGAGGCCATTCATCCCTAGCACTATCTGTGCATCTTCTAGAGAAGTTGATATTGACAGCTAAGAAAATTTCACCTCATAGTTCTTTGAGCTTTGTGGGTGTTAATGGTAGATATTTGGATTCACAGTTATTTGAGAATCAATCTGTGAAGTTGTTAGTACCAGATAGCAACTAATAATACACCTGTTTGTTCAGGTTAATTTCCTTATGATGTGTTATGTAAATATGTCCAGTGAATTATCAACTAGTTATTACATTAAGTTAACTTAGATTTAATACTCACAAAACTCAAGAAACAATGAAGGAAACTAAAAAATTTAGCTGTACTTGCAGATAGAGACAAAAACCCAGGCAAGTCTCCAAGACCATCAAAATGCTTAAGCCTGGTTAATGAGAGCCTAAAATTTATACTCACTGCATTGGCAATGCAAGCACTTGCTAGCAAAATTAAGCAATCACTAGACATAAAATTCAACCAACTCAAAGAAATTTTAGAGGATGAGAGAGTCATTCTATATAAATGGACTTGAAGGAGCTAAAGTACATACTAGCAAGCAATAGTAACAGAATTTCACAGAGGGAGAATAAAAGATCCATCTTGGGATAACAAGATGAACTTGAAGACAAAAATGCAAGTCAGCATTGATAAGGAAATCAAAAAGAAAAGAGAAACAAAAGAATGGAAGACTATGTAAGTTACTTAATGAAAGAAGGCAAGGAGAATAATCTCTCAATTAAAGAAACATCAGAAGGTAAGGAAAAATGAAAAGGTTGTAGAATGAGTCATGGGAGAAATTTTAGCTGAGAACGTATCCACTCTGGATGGAGGCAGCTGTATAATTTCAAGAGACCAAATGAATACCAAGTCAAACAAAACAATACCAGGATGCATAGTAATCAATGTGAGAAAAACCAATGAGAATGCTCAAATAAATAGAATTAGATACAAAAGGGAAAAAATTACAACAAAACTCGCAGAAATCCAGGACATTATGAGAGCTTACGAACAACTATTCATGAACATAGTTCCTAGCATGAACAAATATACTTTGTTAAGCTAGAGAACCTAGAAAAAATGGATAGATTCTTAGAAACATGTAATCTTCCAAAACTAAATGAGAAGGAAGTAGAAAGCCAACGCAGGCCAATTACAAGAAAGGAAATTGATACAATAATTAAGTATGAGGGAAATGGAAAGCCTGTCTAGAGTACAGGTGGGGGTCGAGTGGGGAGGAGAGAGATTTGGGACATTGGTGATGGGAATGTTGCACTGGTGATGGGTGGTGTTCTTTACATGACTGAAACCCAAACACAACCATGTATGTAATCAAGGTGTTTAAAGAAAAAAAAAAAAAAAAAAGAATCTCCTCAAGAATAAACATCTTGATTCAGGTGGGTTTAAGGATGAATTTTATTATTTTATTATTTTTTTGTTTGTTTTTGGGCCACACCCGGTGATGCTCAGGGGCTACTCCAGACTATGCTCTCAGAAATTGCTCTAGGCTTGGGGGACCATATTGGACACCAGGGGGTTCAACCGTGATCTGTCCTAGGCTAGCATGGGTATTGCGCCACTGCTCCCCCAAGGATGAATTTTATTAAATATTCAGAGAAGACTTATTGCCATAGATCCAAAATATTGAAGAAACAGGAATCCCTCTTACCATTTACAAAGCTAACTAACACTGATACCCAAAGCTGACAGAAATATCACATTAGGGGCTGGCGAGGTGGCGCTAGAGGTAAGGTGTCTGCCTTGCAAGTGCTAGCCAAGGATCAGGACTGTGGTTCGATCTCCTGGCGTCCCATATGGTCCCTCCAAGCCAGGGGCAATTTCTGAGCGCTTAGCCAGGAGTCACCCCTGAGCACCAAACGGGTGTGGCCCGAAAAACCAAAAAAAAAAAAAAAGAAAAAGAAAAAGAAATATCACATTAAAAAAAATGCGTTTAAACAAATCAACTGGATGAATATTGATGCAAAAAATTTTCAACAAAATCTTAGCAAACTGAATCCAACAGCACATAAAAACAGTATACCATGATCAAATGTGATTCATCCCAGGGATGCAAGGGTGGTTCAATATATGCAAATATATTAACATAATACACAAAATCAGTAAAAGGAAAAATAAAAATCATATGATCATATCAACTGATGCAGAGAAAACTTTTGATAAGATTCAACAACCATCCATAATAAAATCCCTCAATACAATAGGATTGGAAGGATCATTCTCCAAGAGAGTAACATCTGTCTATAAAAAGCTCTATAACCTATAAGAATATTATTCTCAATGGAGAAAAAGGAATTACTACTGAAATCAAGGATAAAGCAAGGAAGTCCATTATCTTCACTCATATTCAACAATATTAGAAGTTCTAACAACAGCAGTAGGCAAGAAACAGATCAAAGGGATATAAACTGGCAAAGCAGAAGTCAATATTTTTTTATTTGCAGATGACAGTGCATAAAAAAACTCCTGGAAACAATAAGCCAATACAGTAAAGTGACTGACTACAAAATCAACGCACAAAAATAGGTTTCATACCTGTGTACAAATCAGAGGAGAAAGAGATTAAAGAATGCATAAACATAAAGTAAATAGAAATCAACTTAACAAAAAGGATGAGAGATCTGGGGACCAGTAGGGTTGTGCTTTGCACACGGCCAACCCGGATTCAATTCCTAGCATTCCTGAGCCTGCCAAGGTTGAGTGTCGTTAGGTGTGGCTCAAAAAGAAAATTTAATAAAATAGGAGAGACCTATACCATGAAAACTTCAAAAACACTTCATTTGAAGACCTTTGTAAATAGATGAACATTCCACGCCCAATGGACTGGAATAATCAATATTGTCAAAATGATCATCTTACCTAAACTACTATATAGATTCAATCAAATCCTTTTCTAAATTCAGACAACTTTTTTTCAATTATAAAGTTTATGTGGAATCATAAAAGATCCCTAATAATAAGAATAGGAATAATGCAAATCTTTATGGCTATATATATTTTAAGTTTCTTTCTAACCCTTTTCACATATATTTATAATTGATAAGCACGAACACATGCATAAACCTCTCTTTAATAGTTTTTAATCATTTTTGGCATAAAGGTGAAGCCTTTTGATTTGGCACACTTAGTTCACCTTTGCCCATATCTTTTTTTTTTTTTTTTTTTACTACAACCAGCTGCACTCAAGGCTTAACTTGGCTCTGCACTCAATGATAACTTTGGTGAGCTTTGAGGTACCATAGTCATGCTATGCATTTGATGGATGCAAGGCAAACATACTTTCCATGTCTTTCCATGTCTTTCTGGCTTCAACTCTTCTTATGCCCAAACTACTCATTATTCCACCAAATTGAGTGTTTTGACACAAGTGTCAAAAATATTGAGCATTATACCTCTTTTGCTGGAAAAAACTTTCATTTCCCTTTCTTTTCACACAGTTAAGATATCTATTAAGAATCACTTCTGTTTTTGCTATATTTTAATTTTTTAATTCTAGTTATAAAATAGGATCCTATTCTTGTGCTCTATAAATCCTTCTTTACTCTTTTAATTTCACCTACCATTCAATTTCTTGATTTTCTCTCACTGGACTGCAGTCAGAAATCAGAGACTAAAATTTGTTCATCTGTGTTGATCTAGTAAAATACAGTGCTGGGGAAATTAATGATTCTCAGTATTGTAGAAAAGACTATATAGAAATATCACAGTCTTTTCTGTAGGTTATTTCTCATTAGGTATAGTAATCAGCTATCATTAACTTTAGTTCAAGGACTTTTATGAAGTTGAGATTTCTTACAGTGGATTCAATGTTTACAGAGAGAGCGGAGAATGTGGTGATGAAGTCTGACACAGCACAAAAGAAAATAAAAGGATTTGTGGAGCCTAGTAACAGTTTTGGTGATTAGAAATTATTGTATCTTTTTTTATTGGGTCAGATTTGTAGAGGATATTGATGGAGAGGGAGTAAATACAGCTTCAGTCCATCAGATCTTGAACATGGGGAAAGCTAATTTTTTAATATAATTTTTATTTTAGTCATAGTGGCTTACATTTATCTTTTATATTTTAGGTATATATTAACATTGAATCAGGGGAATTCCCATCACTGAATTGTCCTCCTGCCTCCCTTATCCCCCATTCTCACCCCCTGGGCTGCTAGAATGAGTGGTCCCCTCTGTGTCTAGCTTACTACTTAGTGATCATACAAATGTTTGTTCTTGGTACCCTCCATTATTGGGGAAAGCTAATTTTAAGTTGAATCATTGGACTATTGATGATTTTACCTATTGTAAACTGTATAAGTCAAGAGTACAAAGTAACAAATATTTGACTACATAAGTTTAAGAAATAATGAAATCTTATTCATTGGAAAAATTAAAAAGTCTTCATAAGGATAGCCTTTAAGATGAGGGAAATGTAGCACCAAAAGGGACTGCTTGAGCTAGTTCTACGGGAGGAAGAATAAGTATGGCATTTTCTGAAAAGAACAAGAATTCATTTGAGATGGTCATAGGACTGATAACTGCTATTGATGAGGGTTTTAGATGATAGATCAATGGCAGGAAATATGGAGCCTCTGATTCCTGAGTAGAAGAGAGGTTTGATGGAACTTCATTGTAGGGAGAATTTGACATTGGTTTGAGAATGGATCAGCGTGTTTTGTCTTTGTACTCTGCTCTGTCTTCCACTTTTCATTCTGCCAGGCAAGATAAATATGACATCTTATTTCTCAATTCGCGTTTGGTGCTCCTGCTGCTGTGCTACGTACGTGCTTGCTATATTCTTAAGCCAGAGAGAGGCTGTCATTTCTGGCTCTCCAGCAGTTACTGCTGGGTTGGTCTGTCAAGATCCCTGGGTAAATGCCATGTTGTGGAAAGTACCCTAGACTAGGGCTTCTTAAACTTTTTCTATTTTCAACCCCCCCTTTTTTTGTCAGGAAAATGCAACATTCTACCAGAAACACCTTGGGTTATGTGATTGATTTTCGAATTAATTTTTTGTAAATTTTTGGGCCACACATGTCTCTGTGACTCCTGACTTACTCCTGACTTTGTGCTGAAGGATAACTCCTGGCAGGGTTTAGGAAACCATATGGGAACTGGGGTTGGAACCGAGGTCATCTGCATGCAAGGCAAGTCTAGCTCCACTTAAGAATTAATTTTTGAACATAGCACATTTGCAAATATTTAAATATTGCTAAAATTTTCACAACCCCCAAATTCAGTTATGCAATCCTTTTGTTTTTTGTTTTTGGGTCACACCTGGCATCGCTCAGGGGCCAGTCCTGGCTCTATGCTCAGAAATTGCTCCTGGCAGGCTCGAGGGACCATATGGGATGCCAGGATTCAAACCACCATCCTTCTGCATACTAGGAAAACGTTTAATCTCCATGCTATCTCTCTGGCTCCCAGTTATGCAATCCTTATATGGGTTGTGATCCACAGTTTAAGAAACTAGGCCCTAGACTAGGTAGGTGTCAAATGATCTTTATTCAATTCGACTCTACTACTGACTAAAACTGTGACTTCCTGCTAGCAGTTTAATCTTGCAGAGATTTAATTTTTCATTCTTAAAAAGGAAATACTACCTACCTTGCTGGGCTAAAGGGAGTAAATGAGAACATGTAACAGTTCATACTTTGAGTGTTAGAATATCCTATACACCTTTCTTAACTCTTTTATCTTTGTGAATATTGCATAATTTACCTAGTGCTATTGCAGAAAGAATTTTGCTTTAATGTTAAGACTTAAAAAGTATCTAATAAACTAACCAAGAAAGCTTAAATTTGCCTTTTGTGCAGGTACTCAAGACCATTGAAATTTTTTTTAATTAAAAGTAGGACCAAACATAGCCCTATAACAAGCTATAGGGCTTTAGCAAAAAGGCTAGCAGAGCTATTTTTCCTGCACTAAATTTTCTAAAGCAATTTCCTCTTTTTGAACCAAGTAGACAGCCCTAGTCCCCCAGGGGTTCATTAGCTTGGTGTTCCACTGGCAGTGTCTTTCCTGTTAGTTGTCTCTAACACGAAGATACAACAACAGATGGGGAAGTTCAGCCTCACCTTTGTGGTTAATACTTACAATCTTATTAAAGGGTGAAGAAATACATGATCAGCTAATACCCTGTATCACTAAAAACTGATTTACTAGCTTCACATCAAATATTTACTTTGCCCTAAGCTACCAGTAATTACAGGCTGATATTGTTCAGGCTCCAACAAACACAGAGTAATGAATTTTTGCTAATTATTAGGCACGGATAAAAAATTGTGATTTGCCCAATCTCAGAGTTATCCTGGACATCCCATCTTTCTGCACCAGGGAAAACTTCAATTGATATGAATGTATTTGGTGCTGCTGGAAAGCTCCTCAGTAGTTGTCATCCAGAAGTAATTACCAGCGTGTCTGGAAAGTGATTAAAATGGCTTAAAATTAAGATTTTGGTTTGCTAGACTTATTTCTATGCAAATATGCCACATTTTTCAACCAACATGGGTGTCTTAATTAAAAACAGGCTAAAGTTTGAGAATAACAAGAGAGTTTTGAATTCTGCCAAACCTCACACTATAAAAAATGATTCCAGCTTTAGCTGCAAATGAAAGTAATCTTTCTCCTGTTGTAGATCTTATTGGGCTTTTTAAAAAAAAGTTGCACTGCATACTGTTACTGAATCATGCATTTCCTGATGGAACACTCAACTATATAGAATAGTTTTCTTTCCTTTGTAGTATCTGTATTTGAAGACTGGAAAACAGAGCCCACTGTTTCTTTCCCCTCATTAAAAGAGCCATTACATGGCTTTTTTATTTTTCTTCTATGGCTGGCATTAGCAATCGATCCCAGAGAGGATGGATTTGATTTTCTTCTCTCCCATGTTAGGAGAGAGGAAAGAGTAAATAAGTGTTTAGTGGGTTCAGATCCCTCAAACTCCCCTTGAATCTTTTCACTTCACATTTCTTGTTGTCTCATCTCTAACATTTTCAATGGAATCAGAAATAGTGGATAAAAAGGAATGTCCATATGATCCCTGAATACCACCAGTAGTGATTTCTGAGTGCAGAGCCATAAGTAAACCTTGAGTACCTCTGAGTGTGGCCTAAAAACCAGAAAAAAAGTTATCTTAGCTATGTTATGGGAACACCTAACGTTACATAGACAGCACTTATATTGCATTAGAATGCTTTTAGTTACTCAATCTAAGGCAGAATCAATCGGAAACTTTAGAATTAGTTGTGAAATCAATAATGAAGGTATTTTAGTTTTTTCCAAATTGCACTGGAGTGCTTCTAGTGATATCAATTCCATCCTCAGTCTTTTTTCTCCCTCTCTCTTCCGTCCATATATATATCTAGTGATATACATTCCCTGGAAAAGCAGTAATTCCCAGAACTTTTGTGGTTCTGTGTTTGCCAATCACCAACTTGTCCTAAATTATTATAACTGTGCTAGCATCCAGCTAACTGCTGCAGCCAGAAATTTGAGAGGCATTGATGATTATTTAACAGTTCTCATTCTTCATTTCCCCAAATTTTACTTTCTTTTCTACTAACATCTCAAGAATGTCTTTAATGTCTTCTCACTTTTCCCTTTCTGGCTCTCCAGCTAGTACTGCTTTTAAGTGTAATTTTTGTATGTTTTCTTTGTTCTTTTGATATCCTGACACTTGCCCCTGAAATGTCTTCCTCAATTCTTCCTTTACTTCTTGCCTTTCTCTTTATGCTTCTTTGATAATTAAGAATCTGCCATGGCTGCCATTGACTGCATATAAAGTTCAAACTTTTTTTTTTTTGATCATAGTGGCTTACATATTGTTGACAATGATATTTTAGGTACATATTTACATAAAATCAGGGGGAATTCCCATCACCAAATTGTCCTCCCTACACCTCCGTTTTTGTCCTACCACCCATATCCTCTTCCCTCACCCACAGGGTAGCTAGGATGTGTGGTCTCCTCTGTATCTAGCCTACTGCATAGTAGTCTTGCACCTCTTAGGTCCTGGTGTCTCCCTTGTTTCCCCCTCTAATTGGGGGGGCAGGACTAGCTAGTTCAAGTTACGTGGTTTTGTTTAAAGGAGAGAAAAGTAATAAACTGGGGTAAAAGTCTAATACGCCGAAAATAAGTGGAATTCTTCCAGAGGTTTTCAACATCGGTTTGAGAAATGAAGGAGAGAAAAAAGGTGAAACATTCCACCAGTACAAAAAGAAGTGTCAAATATCCTGTGAGGGCTCTAACAATAAGCACAAGCACCAAAAACAAAACAAAACAAAACAAAACAAACAAAAAAAAACAAAACAAAACAAAAATAAAAACCCACAAAAATAAACACAAAACAAAACAAAACAAGCAAACAAACAAACAAATAAATGTCATGGTCTTGATATAGGAAACATGGCATAGCATACAAAGGAAGAACAGAAAGGAAGAGAAAGAATAAGTATAACTGGGGACAACTTCAATTATCACACCCAAACAGAGAAATTGACCAAAAATAGATGGGTAAATAAAAATAATAATAATAAATGAAAATAAAATAATATATATAAAAAATAATGATTTGTGCTTTTTTTTTTTCCCCTCCTGCCCAGGCACAGTAAATATTGGGGTCATTCGAAAAGGAATTCACTTGGCCTAAGAGATATGGGGTTTCTCCGCCCTTGGAGTGTATTGTCATGGGATCAACTATAGACTCTGTTCAGGATCACTTACTCTCCTGGTGGTGCTTTTGTGGTGTTTGTAAGACCTCTGCTCTGTCCTGGGTGATACTATCAGGCCTCTGTGACTAGGGATCTCAGTATCTGCACAGATCCTGCGGTGGGAGTTATGATGAAGTCTGTCTTTGTGGTTCTAGAAGTTCTGTTCCATCATTGTCATTTTAATTCATCTTCTGTGGTTGGTGATCTTGGTCTTTGCACTGAAGCTAGGATGGCACCTAGGACAGTGTCTTTCTTTGTGCTTCCAGAAGCCCCATTCCATTACAATGGTCTCTGCCAGACCTTTGAAGCTGGGGATCATGTTCATTGTGCAGATCGTAGTTCAAACCCTAGGTTAGGGCTTTTTTATTGGTCCCAAGCTGTATACAGTCTGGTCATGGTTCTAGCAGCAGTCATCTGTAACTCGAAATCTTGGCTTTTGGGCCTTCCAAAGGGTGACAAGTCTTCTGATTTTGTCTTGTCGTTAGCTAGAAAGGTAGGATAACCTTCACTTAGGTCAAGTTGTTCCCATTTTCTTCGTTGTCAGGATGTCATATTAGAGCTGGCATTTGTTGGTGGCCTCGCAGTATTGCGGCTGTCCCGGGTGGGATTTGTTTCCTGTAGCAGTTGTGAAGGACTGTGCCGTTCCTGTGTCTGGGATCCAGGGTTCAAGGCTGGATTGATGGTATCTAAACACCTGAGGTCTAAGTTAATTCCACATGACATATTTTCAAGGTAGGAGATATCCCTCTATTGTAAACAACTATGAGTTCCTATCTCTAATAGATAAGAGCTCTCTTTTTTTTTGATATATATATATATATATATATATATTTATGTAAGAATCCCCCTTTATTTTAGTGTGCCTTTGCAGGGGGAAATGGTGCTACCTTATATTGTTGGTGCATTTGGGGGTGGTCAAAACGGGAAAACAGAAACAGATTACATACCCAAAAAAAAAGATGAAAAAATAATAAATAAAAAAAATAGGTATCAAAAATGTATGTGCTTACATATGTATATGTAGGCCGGATTTTTTTTTTTAAATGAGGTAGCAAAGTATTTAAAGGGCCAAAGTGATGCATATGACTATCTTACATTTGAGGAAAAGCGGGTAAAGAGGTGGTGTGATACAGTTCTTATGCTTATGTTGGAAATACAGGTTTTCCCATTGTCTTTTGGGTTTTTCTTGTGGTGTGTGGGTCCCCAGGCATCTTTCCATCTCATCCCCAGATCTTCTTCAGAGTGGCAAAAGATTTGTGGCAGGGAGGTCCTGGAAGGGTTCTTGCATTGAGGATACTTTTAGACCTAAGTCCGGTTTCAGGTAACAGTCCACGTTAGGGGGAGTTGTTGGGGAGGGCCTCGCAGCATGGATCCGCAGGGGAGTTGGCTGCCTTTTCTTGCAGGAGACGAGGTGTGGGTTTGACTGGGTGTCCTCTTGACTGGGTGCTGGGTAATGGTTCGTTGGGGTAGGAGGTCGATCTTGATGCCTAATAGATTAAGGACTGAGGGTGGAGAGTTTTAATATGGCGGGAGGTCTGTATGGGATTGAGGGGTGGAGGGATAGTTGGATTTCCAGAGAGGGAAAAGGGGAAGGTATATGGAAGGGGTAGGAAGGGAGAAAAGAGAAAATACTTTAGAAGGAAAGGGAGAAGATAAAAGGAAAAAAGTAAAGAGAAGAGTAGAAAAGAGAGAGAAAAAGAAAAAAAAGAAGAGAAGAAAAAAAAAGAAGATAGAAAATAAAAAAGAAAGTAGTGAGAAGAGAGGAGAGAATAGCAGGGGAATGCTAGTTTGCCTGAATTTGTTCACAGAATAGAGCGTGTAGTTTAAGTCTGTACGTCTCGGTTACTGCTTTGGTGGTCTGGCTGGTCACGTGCTTCAGTTCCTAAAAGAAGGTGTAACCTAGAGATAAAATGTATGTTAAAGAGTTTTCTCGGGGCCATCTCATATTGCAAGCTAGGTATGGTATCTCATGCGGTATCCCGCGCTGCCATCTTAGTTTATCCGCCATTTGTATTCAAGGATGCCTGTGGATATAAAAGCTGAGAGGTTATTTTAAATATTATAAGATAAAGACAATAAAATGTAGTGTTATGGGATGATTCCATTGCAGACAGTGATTTTCCGTGGTGTTCTTTACCTGTGTTCCTGAATACTATCTCTAAGTGATTGTTGTGGGCCTTTGTCGTGGAAGGTTGATTACATACCTGTTCTCTCTATGGTGCAGTTTTTGGTGTTGCTGCTTTCTTTGTGGAGTAATGTGTAGTCAAGAGTTTGCGTTGTTCCTTTTTCAAGTACTTTGGGGACTGCTCCTGAGTATATGTTGACTATTGCAGTGTTTAGAGTTTCTACCCTGTTAAACCGTGTTATTTGATTGTTGAGTATCAGTTGTGTATAAGATGTGTGTTCTGGGTGCTTCAGAATAGTGCTACCATTCTGTGTTTCTCTTTTGTCTTCTGACTTACTTTGTTTAATATAATATGATCTAACGATGGCCAACAAACACATGAAAACATGTTCACCTTCACTCATCATCAGAGAGATCCAAATCAAGACAACAATGAGATACCACCTGACACCAGTGAGGATGGCTCACATTAAAAATAATGGGAACAATCTCTGTTGGCGGGGATACGGTATGAAAGGAACTCTCATACACTGCTGGTGGGAATGCCCCCTTGTCCAACACCTATGGAGAACAGTCTGGAGAGTACTCAAAGAACTCAGAATTGAGCTGCCATTTGACCCAGCAATTGCTCTCCTAGGTATATACCCCCAAGTGGGAAGGACATTCATTCCAAAATATATGTGCACCCCACTATTTATCGCAGCATTCAGTGTAATAGCCAAGTCTTGGAACCAACCTCGATGTCCAACAACAGATGAATGGATCATTAAGATGTGGTATATATACACAATGGAATATTACATGGCAGTCAGAAATGATACAATCACAGACTTTGCAGCAACATGGATGGACCTAGATCATATTATATTAAACAAAGTTCAAACTTTTAACTATAATGTGGTGGGCATCCGCTCTGCCTTCCCTATCCCAGACATCCATTCTTACTGATTTTGTCTTTATTTAAAGTTGGTGGCATTGGAGAATCTAAGGCAAAAAGAAAATTTATTAACAGCAACTTGGTTTCTATTTAGAAAATTGACTAGTTTCTTTGCTTTCATTTTGATTAGAAATTGAAACAACATATTATTTATCTTGATACTGAGTTTTGGATATCCAACTTAATTTTATGCTTAAGTTGGTGATTGCTTTATCATACAGAGATGTGCTTGTGATAGTTTTTTGAAGCTTATTCTGGAAGTTTCCAATTGGAGTGAAAGAATCCAACCCAACAGAAGGTTTGGGAGAACCCAAGTCTTTTTTTTGTGGGGGGGGGGTTTGGGCCACACCTGGCGCTGCTCAGGGGTTACTCCTGGCTGTCTGCTCAGAAAATAGCTCCTGGCAGGCACGGGGGACCATATGGGACACCGGGATTCGAACCAACCACCTTTGGTCCTGGATTGGCTGCTTGCAAGGCAAACGCCGCTGTGCTATCTCTCCGGGCCCTGAACCTAAGTCTTAATGACACAATCTAAACCCTGAATTGAGCTGTGCCTGAAGCCTAGATCTGTCTCTTTTAATTCTATGAAACTGGAGTCTCTTCCCCCACTTTTGTTTGTTTTAAATGACTTAAAGAAAAAAATTGTATTCACAATAGAAAAATTCTGGCATAGAAAATGGGGGTAATTAAGGTTCCTAATGTTATAGTTCTGCTTTTTATCCTCCAGCCTTCATACTAAACATGTTTGCAAGAATCCTGTGTCTCTGTCTCTAGGGACATATGCTAGTTCCAGGTCTCACTCTGATTTTCAATGCTGTGTTCTTGCTCTAGTTTTTTCCCTTCTTGACACATTCATCCCAACTTGGTTTATATGGTGACAACCTTCTTCATTCTTTAATAATAGGATAAAGCATCATCTTAGTCATGCATGCATAACCTCTGATTATTTTCTGTTTCAGAATTTTTTTAAATTTCAAATATGCAAAGTAACAATTAATCTAGTTTTGATGCTGCTGAATTCCCTGTTTAGTCTATTTTGCTTTGCAGGATAGAATTATCATCCAGGATGATGTGCCATAAAATACAATGCAACTTAATGGTGGAAATTAAAAACTTACAGCACTCCCATGGTTCAGTGTTGCCAAATTCTAGATATCTCTGCAGAGAGGCCCTGAGCAACTTTTCTCTCTCTTTTTCTCTTGCTACACACTGGTCTGATAATAAAAATTTCCTTCATAGAAAATAAATATGGTATTTAATAACATAGATGCTGAATACCATCTATCTTAGCCAGTCCTAAAAGCCTCATCACTGTAAAAAGAAAATGAAAAAAGGAAATAGTTTAGCTGAACTTCAACTTCGGATTTAAACACCCTCCTCTTCGGTATGTTTTGGTGTATGAATTCACAATTAAATACTGACTGTAAACTCCTCGGGACAGCATTTTTCCTTTGAGCTTCTATTTTACAGTGCACGCACTATAGCTTTGGAACATATGCTACCTCAGCTGCTACATGAGAAAAAGAGTCATCTCTTTACAAGGTGAGAACCCAATGTACCATCCCAAATATAATGAATTCATTTTCATTCCCACAGTTCGGCATTTCACACTTGGATTTCTTAGGCTGCAGAAAGAAGTGTCATGAAAACATGAAAGAGAAAAATAAGCCTGACACTAAAGACTTTCAGTGCCCAGGAATTGAGTTTGAAACCACTGGAGATTTTGCTTCTACACTCTCTCCTTCAAAGCCTTCATTTCCCTGATGTGTTCCTGGGCTTGAATCGCAAAGACTCTCCTGGACCTTTACCCAGAGCTTCCTACCATCCCCAGGTAATGAATATGAGGGAAAGTAGTTTTCATTGTCTCACAAACAGTCTCCATGTTCAAATTGGGCCAACTCCATAGACTCACTTTTTCTTGAACAAGATGTAAATCGAACTGTGAAAGACCACTCAGCAGAAAGTTGACCATCTCAGGAGGAGAGGATGGGCCAAGCACCTACTCTGCCAAAGCCACTTTCTGACTACATCACCTAGAATCATCATTTCCCCAATGGCCTGCCTCATCACTGACCCTCTATGATTCCCTGAGGGGATATTGATCCTGTGGGGATATTGATTTGACAATACTTCAGGTATTGATATCTTAGGGCTTTTATTTTTTCAGAGTGAATGTGTATACTTTCCCCAGTATCTTTCTTCTGGGAAAGCCTGATAGCTGTAGCCATGCCCACAAATGCAGTCACCATGTTCTAGCTGGGCCTTATTCAAGAGGTCCAGCAGCTAAGTATTTGCCCCTAAAATTCATAGTATCTTAGTTTTGAATTTCTGGGCAACTTCATTTGTTTCCTTAAAGAAACACCCCATTTTAACAGATGTACATATAACAACTGGAGCTTACTAAACCTTCTGCCATTGTATTAATGACTTTATTGGTGATACAATACTTTTCACAAATGAGCTTGCTACTGTACTTTTCTCTTTTTCTTATTTCTTTCTAGTTCTTTCTCTCCTTCTTTCCTTCCTTCCTTCCTTGCTTCCTTCCTTCCTTTATTTCTTTCCTTCCTCTTGGTTTTATACCATAAACAGAATATACTTTTTTTAAGTTTTAGCATTTTGATTCATACCTTTGTATAGCTTCAGTATTTTAAAGAGGGCTTACTTAGAGGCTGAGAAACACTCCGGGTCAGTTTATAAAAGATTTTCCAATGTATAGATGAGGAAACAGCAAAATAAGATGGAAAATGGTGGCTACATTTTAAGTTTGCATCTGATAACCCAATACTTAACATAGAAACAAAATCACTTCTATATTTAGAGAATATCACTTAATTAATTTATCTTGGGACCATGCTGTGGATGGAAAACACCATCTAGAACTCATCTATTTGTCCTGCCTGAATCTGGCTGAGTTTGGTATTGGCCATCAACATGGTCATGTGGTGCTTCCATTTTACTGAGTGTCAATTGACATAAGTACCTCTTCCAATTGATGACAGCTCCATTCTCTTGAGGGAACACACACCTTTTCCTAGGGATACACAAGAAGGTAGTTTGAAGTTGGGTATGGGTTTCTTATATCAAAGCTTTTCCTAAATTACTTGCAAACAGTAACTCTAGAACAATGATTGCTAGTCAATTTTTTCTTCCCTCTATGAGTATGTTCTGCTTGTATAACAACCAGAAGGCTATTTTTATTGACTTGTCTAGCTTTGAACAGAAGGTTGAAAAGACATTTAGCCAATAAACATTCCCCTTACCTTATCAGAGGACAGTGAAAGAAGGCCAGATGTTTAATATATTTAAAGAGACAAAAAGGTTTGAAAAAAGTCTCACCTCAGTAAGACTTGCATACATAAAAAGGAATAAAAATAACCAATATTAGCATGCATGCAGAGAAAAAGGAATCTTATATACTGCTAGTGTGAAAGTCAACTAGTTCAATCTATTTGAAAAACAATATAAACACTTCTCACAAACTAAAAATCGAGTTCTCATATCACATAGCAATTATATTTCTTTTCATCTGTACAGGTCCCCAAAATTCTATTCTGAGAAGCCAGTTGTGTTCCTTTGTTCATTGCAGCACAACCAATAGCTAAAAGTAAGAACAAATGACTAAATGGAGAAACTACTGAAATATTATTTGACAATAAGGAAAGATGAAGTCATTGCAATTTGTTGCTACACAGGTGGATCTGTTGAATCAGGTTTAGTCAGAAAATGAGGACGAGATAGATAATGATTTCTTTCATGTATGATGGATAAAGAAAAATAGCAAGAAAATAAAAAGTGGCCAAACAACAGAACATGAAAACTAAGCTTACCACAGTGCAGAGATAATGAGGTGGGTGGATTCTGATACAAGGTGAAAGTAGATACTCTGGGGGCGAGTGTGGTATTGCAATGTGTGTACATAAACTCTATCTTTAATAGCATTGTAAATCATGATGTCTCAAATAAAATATTAATTTTGGGAAAAATAATAAAATTATAACAAATCAGGTAGGCTAAAAAGAAAAAAAATCTAGTAGGATAAAAATGAAAGTTGTACAGAGTACTTCTGCCCATATTACCGCTGTGTAATTTTTGGAAACTATTTTCTATACCATAAAGGAAACAGATTTAGAGATTATGACAGAATGTCAAATTCATGTACTAGAATCCTTGTCCTAAAAATTCAGATTTTTCTGTGAGCAATAAAAGATCACTGAAAAGAATTACATTGGAAGGCCCATCTAATTTTCTCAAATAGATGAAAAAAGTACAAATGATTCCATATTCCCCAAACTGCTGACGACTCAAATTGTGTCTTGCTTATTTGCTGATAGAAAAAACTCAGAAATTTTTCCCGGAGAAGAAAGATTTTTTTCCTTAGCTCTTAACATTTCTAAACATTCCAAGCATGAAAATTTAATGAGTCAGCAACTTGTATATAATTTGTTTTATATTCCTGTACTTAAACAATAATTTTATAGCAGTCCTGCAGATTTATATATCTTTATTCACAACTTCCTAGTTCTGTTTTAAAGAAACCTCTTCCTCTATGTGTGGGAAGCAACTTACACCTCTTCTTTCTTTGTTGAAAACCTTTCCTTATTGACATAGCTAGTGTCATAGAAGGTATCCCTCTTGATCTGGCATATTTCTAAAGGGTCAGGTATCTCGAAAGACTTGTGTCTGTGAAAAATAATTAGGCATATATGGGTGGGCTTTATTTTATTTTATTTTATTTATTTTTTAATTTAGGGCCACATCTGTGGGTGTTTCAGGCTTATTCTTGGCTCTGTGCTCAGAGATTGCTTCCAGGTACCAGAGATAGAATCCAGTTTGGCAATTTTTAAGGCAAGTGTCCTAATCTTTCTGGTCCTGAAGTACGTTTTTTGTTTGTTTGTTTGTTTGTTTTTGTGTCACACCTAGTGACACTCAGGGGTTACTCCTGGCTATGCGCTCAGAAATGGCTCCTGGCTTGGGGGGCCATATGAGATGCTGGGGATCAAATTTAGGTCCGTCCTGGGTCAGCTACATGCAAGGCAAATGCCCTACCGCTGTACTATCACTCTGGCCCCTGCAGTACATGTTTTAGACAAAATATTTTTGCAGAATTGTGTAATAGGATCTCTCAATCTTGGTACTGCTGCCATTTTGCCAGATAATATTTTGCTGTAGAGGAATGTCTTATGCACTGTTACCAGATTACTGCAATCTTCATAATTGCTCAGTGGCTTCTAATAACAATTTCCTTATTGTCTAGTTATAAAATCAAATATGTTTTTCTAAATGTACTTATGTGAAGTTCTACATGTAGACAAAATACCCCCTGTTGAGAGCCACAGTCTTATAGTATTTTTTATAATGACAAAACAAATAGAGCAGCAATTGTATTTGCTAAATTATTTTCATGTGGCAAGTGTTGTATAAATAAGATTTTGTGTGTGTGAGTGTGAGTGTGTGTGTGTGTGTGTGTGTGTGTGTGTGTGTACTCAAAGGTTCTCAAAGTCTGATTCCTGGGTAAGAAACAGAAACAAATTCTAAGTCTTATCTGTTAATCAGGAACTGGTACGAGAGAGTGAGGAGTGGGGTCTTGATATCTATTTTAATTTCTTTTTTAAATTTTCCATCATGCTTGAACCTGGCCAGCTTCATAGACTCACTCTTTTCTCGAAAAAGTGTAAGCCTGAGCAGTGGAAGATAAGAGTACATCAGCCTATGCAGCAGAAAGCTGGCCATCTTGAGAGAAGAGGGCGAGCTAATCACTCATCCAGCTGAAACCATGCCTGCTGCCTCCATCACTCAGAATCACCATTTTCCCCATGACCCCACATCATCACCCCTCTGTGATTCACTTCAGGATCACCAATCTGACCAAACTTCAGGCATACATCAATTTAATAGAATAGATAGCTAACAATGCCATTAAAATTTATAGTATCATAGTTTTGAATTTCTGGACAATTTCATTTGTTTAATACTGTCATTCCTATAGAAACATCCCAATTTAACAGACTAGATATAAAACAACTACAGCTTATTAAACCTATTGCTGTTGTATTAATGATTTCATTGGTGATACAATAAGTTTTCATAGATGAGTTTACTATTGTACTTTTCCCTGTCCTTTCTTTTTTTCCTCTTCTCTTCCATTTTATTTTTTATTTCCACCTTTTTCAATAACATTACTTTAACTTATCTGGAAACAATTGTATTATGATTAACTATGTCACTAAATGGTGTATTTTCTTTAAATAAATAAAAATTAATTCCTTTAAACATTGTGGTTACCATGCTGTTTATAATAGTTTTTTTCCTAAAATTTAATGTGCCTTCTAGGTAATTATCATGTCTGATTCAATTTAAGAATCTCTCTTTGTTTAAATATAGATATCAGTCTATCATATATCCATATATATCCTATCTGTTATCTATGAACTTTTCTTTCTATTTTAATAAAGGTTTGGTTCAGTCTCTTATCTGCTATGAGTAATATTTGGTACACTATGTAAACATTGAATCAGAAGTTTACATAATTTAAATAGTTTTCTGATATTATCAGAGAGATAATCAAATTGTTAAATGTTATTTTGTTAATATCTCAGCACATACTTGACTATGTTTGAGTAGTCCAATTAATGTTATTTCATACTGAGTTTTGATTAAATTAAGACACAGATGGAAGCAAGCTGCCACCTTAAATAACCATAGAGGTAAGGTGGGACTATATGGTATTATCTAAGGAAAGAGAGCCTAAGGGAATATGCATTGCAAGTGGGAGCCCGAGTTTGATCCACACTAACATGTCATCCCTTGAACACTTCAGGAAGTGGTTGAAAAATGAACCTTAAAGTAGGGCACAAATGAACAGACATGCCTTGTAAAAATGTCCCAAATTTACCCACCAATTTCATCACTTCAGTTTCACAGGGTCAGAATGAATAAAGGTGCAGAGCTAGTCCAAGAATTATTCTTTGAGCTCCTTTCCCATAGATAGCATAATCAGAAATGTGAAAGAAGCAATATCTCAGCAGTTGCTTTGATATAACATTGCATGCCACTGACCTGGTTTCTTATCTCTTTATTAATATATTAATATCTGCTTCTCTACCCTTTTCACCACTGACATCTCCTTTGGCCTCTTCAGATTCATACCATGAATTGGTGTGTGCAAAATATGTGTATTTATATATGAGATTGGCTTGTGGTCCTGTGATGTGAAATAATATGAGTATATTTGTTTCACTTTTGATTGTTTTTTTCCTTTATATACTTCATAAACTAATAAAAATCTTATATTTAATTTTAATTTATATATATGTAGTTTTTGGGTCATACCAGGTGATGGTCAGGGGTTACTTCTGGCTATGAGCTCAGAAATTGCTCCTAGCTTGGGGGACCATATTGAACCACTGGGGATCGAACCGAACCAGGTCTGTTCTGGGTCAGTTGCATGCAAGGCAAATGCCCTACCACTGTCCTCTCACTCCGGCCCCTAATTAATATATTTTAATGGAATCACCATGAAATAGTTACAAAATTGTTCATGATTTTCAGTCATACCATATTCCAATATCCTTCCTTTTACCAGTACATATATCCCACCACCAGTGATCCCAGTTTCTTCCCATCGTCCTCTCCTACCTGCCTCTATGACATTTTTCTTTTCTCTCTTTCTCTCTCTTTTCCCTTTTTAGGAACTATGGTTTGCAATATTGTTATTAAAGGATTATTATGATAGCACTTTACCTCCAAGTAAGGCAACACTACTAATGAGACAGTACAAGTTTCTGTGGGAATTGAATTAAGCACATGCTAAAAGTAAAATAGCTATAAATCATTATGTATACCTTTTATCTCTAAATGATCATTATGTTGAATGTATCAGTTATAGAATTTGAGATGTGGCAATAAAACTTTAGAGAAGTGTGGGACTAGAGAAATAGTATAGTGGGTAAGGCATTAATTAGCCTTGCATGCAGTTGACTCCAATTCATTCCCGAGCATTCCATATGTCCCCCAAGTCCACCAGGGGTGATTCATGAGTGCACAGCCAGGAGTAATTCCTTAGGACTGCCAGATGTTGCCCCAAAACAAACAAAAAAACCCACATCAAAATAAAATCAAAACACCAAACCAAAACAAAACCCAAACTTAAACTCTAAAGAAGTGCTATAATTTTATTATTTATCAGTGGCTGTATCTTAGAGTTCAAGTCAACAATTGCAAGACAGACACTGAAGAGTCAAAGATGACTGAGTATGTCAAGGAGACAGACTGAGTCAACAATTGCAAGACAGACACTGAAGAGTCAAAGATGACTGAGGAGACAAAGATACACTTGTTAGTACCTTTGTAAACATGTACAAATGCTGGATTAAGTGGGAGTGTGAATAGGGACACATCGGGGAGTGTTGGGATACTGGTTCTGGAATTCTCTTGCTCCAAAAACCCAAAAACTGTGTTCTTAACTGTAATGATAGCCTTTTATGAGCTTACCACTTTTAGTATTCTATTCAACGGTACAGAAAAAATTATTATATACATTAAGAAATAATTAAAAATTCAGGAAAGTTAAAAACTTTAGAATTACAGACCACATTCAAAAGACAGAATTTCAGGCATTGAATCCAAGTTTATGTGACTTAAAATTTGCCAACTTCAGCACTAGGCCCTAGACTCTTATTGCCCCCAAGCTGACTCATACAAATTAAAATGCACATGGGACTGAGTTAAATATCAAAAGGTCAATTACTAATTTACAGTGAGAAAGAATTTCACAGGAATCAGAATGAGTTGTCTGATTAGGGCCATATGAGCAGATAAGTTTTCCCTTTTTTTTTTTTTTAACCAAATCAGTAAGGAGATCAAAATGAGAGAAATTTCCTTAATGTCAGGGTAAAAAAAACTTACAGAAATGTTTCTCTAGAACGATTTTCCTCTAAAGACAGAACAAACTTGGATTCTGTGTTGGCCAAGGCCCCAAGTTTAGACCTATTCTTGCACTTTTTTATTCCTGGCTCTGATTTTAGGGGTCATGATCACTCCTGGCAGGACTAGAGGAATGATTTATGGGGTACTATGCACCAAAACCAGGTTGACCACATACAAGGTATGTACCCTACTATCTCTCTGTCCCCTGCACTTCATATTTTTTTGGAGGAGGGAATCATACCAGAAAATATTCAAGAGTTACTCCTGGCTTACCATTCAAGAATTATTACTTGGAGGCCTATATAGGGTTGAGGGGATTGAACCTGAATTGGCCATATGCAAAGCAAGTACCCTACCTCCATACTATCTTTCTGGCTCCTACATTTTAATTATATGGGAAGTCCTGAAAATACATATATTTTCTTTTTTTGGGGGGGCATACTTGGCAGTTCTCAGGGGTTACTCCTGATTCTGTGCTCAGGAATTTCTCCTGGTAGGGTGTGGGGGACCATAGGGCAGTGTGGGATGTAACCCGAGTCAGTCACATGCAAGGCAAGTGCTGTACCCATTGTATTACTTCTTTATCACCAGTTCTGAATAGTTTTTGTTGCCTTTTTTTTCTCACTCAACACCAGTTTTCATGGGATAACAAGCTTTGCTGTCAGTTACCCACAGATAACTAAATTTGAGGAAGTGTATCATACTGTCACTGATAATTTCTACCAGGAAAAAGTGATTTTATAGCTCCACTTTCAGTGGGAGATCTTATTTAACTTATTTTCAGGATCTTGTGGACAGTTTTCAGTTGTCCTCCAGCATCAATAAAGTAAAGTGCAAATATAATGATATAATGCAATTATAAGTATATATAGTATAATTATAAGGTACTATAAATAAAACCATTTATAAATATTGGTCAAACTATGTGAACCAAGAACACATAAAAAACACAAACATTGGGGCTGGAGAGATAGCATGGAGGTAGGGAGCTTGCCTTACATGTAGAAGGATGGTGATTCGAATTCCGGCATCCCATATGGTCCCCTGAACCTGCCAGAAGTGATGTCTGAGTTTAGAGCCAGGAGTAACCCCTGAACACTGCCAGGTGTGACCCAAAAATCAAACCAAACCAAACCAAACAAAAAACAAAAACAAACCAAACATTTATTGAAATTTTATTACTACCAGTAATTTAGCCCATAGGTTATGGTATAATTCTAGTACAAGTAAATAGTTGTATTAAAGCTCCTTGGTACCTGATCATAACATCCGATAGTAAATATTTTGAATATTATTCCTGCTTTCTATCAAGTTCTTGGCATTATTTTCTGTGATTTATTTGTTAGCTAATTGACTCACAAAAGTATTAAATTCGATTTCTCCTGTACTACTGATGGCTAACACTGAGCACTTTTGGAGCTTATCAATTACTCAAAATCTACATTCCTTTGAAGTCCCAAAGATAAGCAAACAGATACATACATGTGAGTGTGTGTATACTTATAGAAGCACAAAACACATGAAAAAAGCTAAATAAAGCATAACACTTGAGGAAACATCAGAAAACATCTCTTTGCCATAGAAAGAAAAAGTTTCAATTTAGGGCTGGATAGTATGCCTTAAATATGTCTAAGATTGGTTAAGTTCCCATAACTATATAATATCTTAAAAGCACTTCCAGGATGAACTTTGAGCATAAAGCTAGCAGTAGACTATGAGCACCACCAGATATGGCACCAAATCCCCAAAGTCCCTTTAAAAAACTCATTGGGTTTCATATTTTATGATGACTCATTTGTGACATATTAGAATATATGTATATTTGACATATATGCGAAGACATATTGAATATTTATATATCTGTTTATATAGTCTTAGTTCCTGACAGAGTTTGTAAAAAAAAAAAAAGAAACCCTATAATTTACTAAGCGATAGAAATCTTTTACATAGAATTCCAAAAGTTTTTGGACTTTCCTGAGTGATAGGAGTGTTTTTATTTCTAAGAAGGCAATTTTTCATGGACCTCTGGGTTGCTTCACCATGAGAGCTGCCACTCAGGATCAAGCCCTGATTAGAAACTTGGAATTTTTAGTTCACTTTTCATCCTTTGGATGAGAGACTGGTGATTGAGTTAATAATCTGTAATGTTTTCCAAAAACTTAATTACAGAGCTATTCTCCTATAGTTTTTTTCTGGTTGGTGAGGTGTACCCTAGCTCTTTGAGACAAAATCTCTTGCACTCAAGACCCTTCCAGACCTCACACTATGTACCTTTTCATGTGACTTCTTGTACATTTTGTAAAATAATTTATAAGAAAGTGGTAAACATAAGAAACAATTCCCTGGGATTTGTGAGCCATGCTTGCAGTTATTGAGCCAAAGAGAAATTATGGGAACCCCTGATTTGTAGCCAAAAAAGATAGAAAAGTTGGGAGTAACCTGCAAACTTACTTGCAATTGACATTTGAAGGGTGTTTTGTAACTCAGGGCAGCTAGAGTAAAAATTTAATGTAATTGTGGGATACCTGGATGCTACCTACAGAGATTGCTTGCTGTGAAACACCCACACATTTGTGTCTGAAATATCCTTAGTAGAAAAATAGTTTTCCTTTACCACCCTAGATTCAGAATACTTGAAGGATTGATACCCCACTCCAAGTGCTATTAAGAAGTGTTTCTTTCCATGGAGACTAATCTCTCTTGCCGAACTCATTCAAATTGCATTAAAATATATATAGTAGAATTTACACATTTTTGATTTTAAACTCTGGAAGCAAGACTGACATTTTGGTTGCAAAAGACTTTTCCCCATTAATTTACAATGCAAAACCGGTCATCACATTTAAATACAGTATTCAAAGCCAGAAATCAGATTTTTAGAGAGTAGCAATGGGTTGTACCGTGTGGTGGAATTTCTATTTCTTTGATAATAAAAATAAGTCTTTCTACCTGCAGGATAGTTTCAGTGGGGATGGTAATAACCATAGCTGTATTTCAAATTATAGTTGATGCCGTTATTTTTTTTTTCAGTGTGAAAAAGGGCAAGCCTTTGTTGATCTAAATTTTACTCCTTCCCATATTATTTTGACTTTAATGTTTGACTTTTATAAGCATGGGCAACAGATGCAATTTAGGAGACCTTACAGGGAAATCTCCACAAGAAGGAAATAATATTACTAGCACTGATATGTGAGTCATCTATTCACAAACACCCACAGTCCGGACTTTATTAAATTGAAGAGGTAACAGTAGGGAAAATTATTTTTTTTAAAACTAAATTACTTTGTTTCTTTGTGGGGAGGGCATAACAGGCAGGGCTCAGGAGTTACTTCTGGCTCAACACTCAGACATCGCTCATGGCAGGCTCGGGGGACTGTATGGGATACTGAGGATGGAACCCAGATAGGTCCCTTGTCAGCAGCATGCAAGACAAACGCCCTACCTGCTGTGCTCTCGCTAGTATCTCTCCAGCCCCCCAATTTAAAAACCGTGTATTACATAAGTGTTCATAATACATTTGTTCCAAGCGCAATTTCACTACCAATGTAAAATTCCCTCCACCACTTTATTTATTTATTGTTTATTTGGATTTTGGACCACACCCGGTGATGCTCAGGGTTTACTCCTGGCTATGAGCTCAGAAATAGCTCCTGGCTTGGGGACCATATGGGACACCGGGGGGATCAAGCTGCGGTTTGTCATAGGTAAGCTTCTTGCAAGGCTAACTCCCTACTGCTGTGCCACAGCTCTTACCCTTCCCTCCCACTTTATAATGTAGTTAGTATATTGTAATTATGCTAAGGATATACATCAATTGGTTTTCAAGATGTGGGATATCAGACAGCAAAGGCCACGGATCCTTGAGAC
The DNA here is from genome assembly GCF_024139225.1 of Suncus etruscus. Classification (NCBI taxonomy): domain Eukaryota; kingdom Metazoa; phylum Chordata; class Mammalia; order Eulipotyphla; family Soricidae; genus Suncus; species Suncus etruscus. Next base: position 87,666,901 of record NC_064858.1, read on the forward strand.
AGAAACAAGTGAGGTGAGCTCTTCTATTGCTCAGCTTATCTTACTGTAATTGTGGGATATGTTAAAAATATGTTAAAAATCTTTCATTTATTTCCTATCCTAAAGATATACATATAAACACTGAAAATGCTAGAAGAAAGTGCAGGAGAATTATTTTATTATATTGAATGAAAAAAGTTTTTATTAGCATGAATGCAAAATAAATGCTTTAAAAATAATTTTTAACTTTTGTGGGGTGAAATATGTTACAAGCAAAATTAAAGAGAAATTCAAGACTGTATTCAAAGACTCTTAAGAATATGTGAAAATTCCCAATTGAATATTTTAAAATATGTCTTTCATAAATGGACATATTATGTATTTTAGAAAGGAAAAAGGCTATATAAGATTGGACTGACCCAAAAGTCCATTTTCATGCAACTGATATATATGTCTGCATTAAGTTAAAAATTAGTCTTTTGGGCCAGTTAGATAGTACATAGTTTAAGAAGCTTGTCTTATACATGGATAACTGCAGTTTTATTGCTGATACAAACTACCACCAGGAATAATTCCAAACACGTCTCAAAGTAATCCCTGAACTTTAACATGTTTGACTGGAAAACACACCCCCAAATCGTGCAAAAGAATCTATATTCTTCTTAAATTCCTGTGAGACAATTTTAATCATATGCATGAAAATAATGATGGTAACAAGTATTGTGATACACATCTTAGGACAATGGTTGTCATTGGGGCAGGAGACTGGATAGAGGAGTACAAGTGAATTATCTGTAAGAATCTAGTTTTTGGGATTACAAAGAATATTAATATTTTATAATTTTCAAAAGTACTACATATTTTATTTCATAAAATAAGCTTCTTAAAATTTAATTTTAATTCTTAAAAATTTAAAAACTATTATAATAGATATAGGGTTAAGTCTATTACATACCCTTGATTTTTTGTAAACTGTTGTAAATGTTTTTATTCTACTTCATTGGTAAAAAATGAAAGGTGAAAAAAGTTTTTAATGATCATGCCCATTAAAGGTTTTTTTTTTCTTTTTTGGTTTTTGGGTCACACCTGGCACGCTCGGGTGTTACTCCTGGCTCTATGCTCAGAAATTGCTCCTGGCAGGGTCGGGAGACCATATGGGTTGCCAGGATTCAAACCACCGTCCTTCTGTATGCAAGGCAAACAGCTGACCTCCATGCTATCTCTCTGGCCCAAAGTTTTTCTTTTTATATGTTAAAATACTAATAAGGATAATGATTCATTTTCTTTATCAAGAAACTCTATTTAAAGCTGCTGTTTTGAATAATTACTTTCTTTAAAAAACTTTTTTTAAGGCCAGAGTGATAGCAAGGAGGCAGGACATTTACCTTGCATGCAGAAGGATGGTGGTTGGAATCCTGGCATCCCATATCGTCCGCTTAGCCTGCCAGGAGCAATTTCTGAGTGTAGAGCCAGGAGTAACCCCTGAGCGCTGCCGGGTGCAACCCAAAAACCAAAAAAATTTTTTTTAATTTATCTGCTGGAATGGGGTAGGGTCCCTTTCATTAACAATAGTGCATGGGTGAAGAGTGGTGTAGATTGTAAGACTGAAACCCAATCATGAACAACTTTGTAACCACAATGCTTAAAAAGGGAAAAAACTAAAAAATTATTTAAATCATTATTTACAAAAATATCCATAGTTAGGTTTTTAAACATGCAATATTTCAGCACTAATCCCACCAATCCCACCATTAGAGTCAACTTGTCTCCACCAATGTTCCCAGAGTCTATTCCATACCACCCTTCCCTGTCGCAGCCTGCCATCATAACAGGACCATTTATAATTTTGGTTGTTAAAGTTTGAGTCTCATGATTTCATCGTTGTTAACTCTATGATTTGACTACTTAGTTCTGTCTTTTTCGTGTGTGTGTGTGTGTGTGTGTGTGTGTGTGTATGTGGGTGTGTAATTTTATGTACAGTATTCCAAGGTTCACACACTCAGCGACAAACACAGATATACCACAGATATACCACAGTTTGACCAAACATAAAAAAAGATATTCATTTATGAGGAATATCTAGTAATGGAAAAAACTTTTTTTTTAAATAAAAAACTGCCTTTGCTGCCATCCAAGAGGTGGCATTCCTAGCACCATGATGGATAACTTCATCTATTCTGAGTTTTAGTTGCCTTTTCGATAAACTGGGGCTACTCATAATGCAACCCAACACATATGCAGGCTTTCTTTTTCTTTCTTTTTTTTTTTATTTAAACACCTTGATTACATACATGATTGTTTTTGGGTTTCAGTCATGTAAAGAACACCACCCATCACCAGTGCAACATTCCCATCACCAATGTCCAAGTCTCCCTCCTGCCCACCCAACCCCCGCCTGTACTCTAAACAGGCTCTCCATTTCCCTCATACATTCTCATTATAAGGAAAATTCAAAATGTAGTTATTTCTCTAACTAAACTCATCACTCTTTGTGGTGAGCTTCCTATGGTGAGCTGGAACATCCAGCTCTTTTCACTTTTGTGTCTGGAAATTATTATTGCAAGAATGTCTTTCATTTCTCTTAAAACCCATAGATGAGTGAGACCATTCTGCGTTTTTCTCTCTCTCTCTGACTTATTTCACTCAGCATAATAGATTCCGTATACATCCATGTATAGGAAAATTTCATGACTTCATCTCTCCTGACAGCTGCATAATATTCCATTGTGTATATGTACCACAGTTTCTTTAGCCATTCATCTGTTGAAGGGCATCTTGGTTGTTTCCAGAGTCTTGCTATGGTAAATAGTGCTGCAATGAATATAGGTGTAAGGAAGGGGTTTTTGTACTGTATTTTTGTGTTCCTAGGGTATATTCCTAGGAGTGGTATAGCTGGATCATATGGGAGCTCGATTTCCAGTTTTTGAAGGAATCTCCATATCGCTTTCCATAAAGGTTGAACTAGACGGCATTCCCACCAGCAGTGGATAAGAGTTCCTTTCTCTCCACATCCCCGCCAACACTGTTTGTTCTCATTCTTTGTGATGTGTGCCATTCTCTGTGGTGTGAGGTGGTATCTCATCGTTGTTTTGATTTGCATCTCTCTGATGATTAGTGATGTGGAGCATTTTTTCATGTGTCTTTTGGCCATTTGTATTTCTTCTTTGTCAAAGTGTCTGTTCATTTCTTCTCCCCATTTTTTGATGGGATTAGATGTTTTTTTCTTGTAAAGTTCTGTCAGTGCCTTGTATATTTTGGAGATTAGCCCCTTATCTGATGGGTATTGGGTGAATAGTTTCTCCCACTCAGTGGGTGGCTCTTGTATCCTGGGCACTATTTCCTTTGAGGTGCAGAAACTTCTCAGCTTAATATATTCCCATCTGTTAATCTCTGCTTTCACTTGCTTGGAGAGTGCAGTTTCCTCCTTGAAGATGCCTGTAATGTCCTGGAGTGTCTTGCCTATGTGCTGTTCTATATATCTTATGGTTTTGGGGCTGATATCGAGGTCTTTAATCCATTTGGATTTTACCTTCGTGCATGATGATAGCTGGGGGTCTACGTTCAATTTTTTGCAAGCGGCTATCCAATTGTGCCAACACCACTTGTTGAAGAGGCTTTCCCTGCTCCATTTAGGGTTTCCTGCTCCTTTATCGAAAATTAGGTGGTTGTATGTCTGGGGAACATTTTCTGAGTATTCAAGTCTATTCCACTGGTCTGAGGGCCTGTCCTTATTCCAATACCATGCTGTTTTGATAACTATTGCTTTGTAGTACAGTTTAAAGTTGGGGAAAGTAATTCCTCCCATATTCTTTTTCCCAATGATTGCTTTAGCTATTCGAGGGTGTTTATTGTTCCAAATGAATTTCAAAAGTGCCTGATCCACTTCTTTGAAGAATGTCATGGGTATCTTTAGAGGGATAGCATTAAATCTGTATAATGCCTTGGGGAGTATTGCCATTTTGATGATGTTAATCCTGCCAATCCACGAGCAGGGTATGCGTTTCCATTTCCGCGTGTCCTCTCTTATTTCTTGGAGCAGAGTTTTATAGTTTTCTTTGTATAGGTCCTTCACATTTTTAGTCAAGTTGATTCCAAGATATTTGAGTTTGTGTGGCACTATTGTGAATGGGATTGTTTTCTTAATGTCCATTTCTTCCTTATTGCTATTGGTGTATAGAAAGGCCATTGATTTTTGTGTGTTAATTTTGTAGCCTGCCACCTTGCTATATGAGTCTATTGTTTCTAGAAGCTTTTTGGTGGAGTCTTTAGGGTTTTCTAAGTAGAGTATCATGTCATCTGCAAACAGTGAGAGCTTGACTTCTTCCTTTCCTATCTGAATTCCCTTGATATCTTTTTCTTGCCTAATCGCTATAGCAAGTACTTCCAGTGCTATGTTGAATAGGAGTGGTGAGAGAGGACAGCCTTGTCTTGTACCAGAATTTAGAGGGAAGGCTTTTAGTTTTTCTCCGTTGAGGATAATATTTGCCATTGGCTTGTGGTAGATGGCTTCAACTAGATTGAGAAAGGTTCCTTCCATTCCCATCTTGCTGAGAGTTTTGATCAAGAATGGGTGTTGGACCTTATCAAATGCTTTCTCTGCATCTATTGATATGATCATGTGGTTTTTATTTTTCTTGTTATTGATGTTGTGTATGATGTTGATGGATTTACGGATGTTAAACCAGCCTTGCATTCCTGGGATGAAACCTACTTGATCGTAGTGGATGATCTTCTTAATGAGGCACTGAATCCTATTTGCCAGGATTTTGTTGAAGATCTTTGCATCGGCATTCGTCAGCGATATTGGTCTGTAATTTTCTTTTTTTGTAGCATCTCTGTCTGGTTTAGGTATCAAGGTGATGTTGGCTTCATAAAAGCTATTTGGAAGTGTTTCCGTTTGTTCAATTTCATGAAAGAGTCTTGCCAGGATTGGTAGTAGTTCCTCTTGGAAAGTTTGAAAGAATTCATTAGTGAATCCATCTGGGCCTGGGCTTTTGTTTTTCGGCAGACCTTTGATTACCGTTTTGATTTCATCAATGGTGATGGGGGTGTTTAGATATGCTACATCCTCTTCCTTCAACCGTGGAAGATTATAAGAGTCCAAGAATTTATCCATTTCTTCCAGGTTCTCATTTTTAGTGGCGTAGAGTTTCTCAAAGTAGTTTCTGATTACCCTTTGAATCTCTGTCATATCAGTAGTGATCTCTCCTTTTTCATTCCTGATACGAGTTATCAAGTTTCTCTCTCTCTCTTTCTTTGTTAGGTTTGCCAGTGGTCTATCAATCTTGTTTATTTTTTCAAAGAACCAACTTCTGCTTTTGTTGATCTTTCGGATTGTTTTTTGGGTTTCCACTTCATTGATTTCTGCTCTCAGCTTTGTTATTTCCTTCTGTCTTCCTATTTTTGGGTCCTTTTGTTGAGCACTTTCTAGTTCTATTAGCTGTGTCATTAAGCTACTCAGGTAAGCTCCTTCTTCCTTCCTGATGTGTGCTTGCAAAGCTATAAATTTTCCTCTCAGGACTGCTTTTGCTGTGTCCCATAAGTTCTGATAGTTTGTGTCTTTATTGTCATTTGTTTCCAGGAACCTTTTGATTTCCTCCTTGATTTCATCTCGGACCCACTGGTTATTGAGTATGAGGCTGTTTAACTTCCAGGTGTTAATGTTTTTCTTCTGAGTCCCTTTGGAATTCACAAATAATTTCAGAGCCTTGTGGTCAGCAAAGGTAGTCTGCAAAATTTCTATCCTCTTGATATTATGGAGATATGTTTTATGTGCCAGCATGTAGTCTATCCTGGAGAATGTCCCATGTACATTGGAGAAGAATGTGTATCCAGGTTTCTGGGGGTGGAGTGTCCTATATATATCCACTAGGCCTCTTTCTTCCATTTCTCTCCTCAGGTCTAGTATATTCTTGTTGGGTTTAAGTCTGGTTGACCTATCCAGTGTTGACAAAGCCGTGTTAAGGTCCCCCACAATTATTGTGTTGTTATTGATATTATTTTTCAGATTTGTCAACAGTTGTATTAAATATTTTGCTGGCCCCTCATTTGGTGCATATATGTTTAGGAGAGTGAATTCTTCCTGCTCTATATACCCCTTGATTAATATAAAATGTCCATCTTTGTCCCTTACAACCTTCCTGAGTATAAAGTTTGCATTATCTGATATTAGTATGGCCACTCCAGCTTTTTTTATGGGTGTTGTTTGCTTGGATGATTTTTCTCCAGCCTTTTATTTTGAGTCTATGTTTGTTCTGACTATTCAGGTGCGTTTCTTGTAGGCAGCAGAAGGTTGGATTGAGTTTTTTGATCCATTTAGCCACTCTGTGTCTCTTGACTGGTGCATTTAGACCATTGACGTTGAGAGAAAGAATTGTCCTGGGATTTAATGCCATCTTTATATCGAAATTTGGTGTCTTTTGGTTAGTCTTGTCTTAAATTAGGTCTTTCAGTTTTTCTCTTAAGACTGGTTTTGTGTCTGTAAAGTTTCTGAGCTGCTTTTTGTCAGTGAAACCATGTATTCTTCCGTCAAACCGGAAAGTGAGTTTTGCTGGGTATAGTATTCTGGGTGAAGCATTCATTTCATTCAGTCTTGTCACAATATCCCACCACTGCTTTCTGGCATTGAGTGTTTCTGGTGACAGGTCTGCTGTAAATCTCAAGGATGCTTGCTTGAATGTAATTTCCCCTTTTGGTCTTGCTGTTTTCAGAATTCTGTCTCTATCTGTGGGATTTGTCATTGTGACTAGGATGTGTCTTGGGGTGGTTTTTCTGGGGTCTCTTTTGGTTGGTACTCTTCGAGCATGCAGGATTTGATCACCTATATTCTTTAGCTCTGGAAGTTTCTCTTTAATGATGTTCTTGACCATTGATTCTTCCTGGGAATTTTCTTCCTGGGTCTCTGGGACGCCAATGATTCTTAAGTTGTTTCTGTTGATCTTATCATAGACTTCTATTTTCATCTGTTCCCATTCTTTGACTAATTTTTCCGTTGTCTGCTCATTTGCTTTAAGTTTTTTGTCCAATCTCTCCTGCTGTATGGAATTGTTATGTATCTCATCTTCCACAGCACCAAGTCTATTCTCAGCTTCTGATACCCTGTCCCAGAGCTTATCCATTTTGTCATTCACTTCGTTTACTGACTTTTTCAGTCCTGTTAGTTGACATGTTATTTCAGTTTGGAGTTTTGTCATTTCTGCCTTCATATTTTCTTGGTTCTTATTAGTGTTCTGTTCAACTCGATCCATGGTTTCTTGGAGTCTGTTGAGCACCTTCCATATTGCTAGTCTAAAGTCCTTATCTGAGAGGTTGATTAGTTGTTCAGTCATTATCTGGTCCTCAGAATTGTCATCTTCATTCTCTATGTCTGATGCTGGCCTGCGTTGTTTCCCCATTGTCACACTTGTATTGTGGGTTTTTCTACGTGTTGTGGTGGTATTCATTGTCTATATGATGTAGGCAGCACACTCCTCTGGCTCCTCCCTTTCTGGATGGGCTGACTTGCCTCTAAGGGAGGGGAGTCCTCCGTGGATGAAGCCTCACACTGGGTCAAATCTTAGGCCCGAGCATGCAACAGAGAAGACAGTCCAGAGAGAAATGCTTGCTTCTCTGATATAGCACAGTTCTTATTGTGATTTTTTCTTATTGTTGCAATGGTGTTTTTTTCTTAGAAGGAGCGCACGGCCGCGTAGCGAAGCGGAGCGGCCGTGCTTTGATGGAGCCTCTTTTGCCCCACTCCCAAGAGTTTCACACAAGAGGACAGTAGACAGATATTTACAGTTCACACTCACAGTTGGGCCCCTCTGCGCAGGCTTAGATTCGTGTCTTTTCCCCGCCTGATGTCCCAAGCAGGGAATCCAGCTTCTGCAGCAGTCTGCCGGCCGGTTTTTATGTTCTGAAGGCTTTCTTTTTCTTAACCCCACTAATGTTCCTGAGTCCCCTTGGTCCTTGTCCTCCATGATTTCACATAAGTCTTTCTCAACCTCCTCTCAGTTTCTTTCCTTCTCCTCACTATAGTCTGGAGCCAAGAGTGTTCTTGACAATCCCCATTTATACTATTGCATTTTTAATACAATTATTCTGTAAATACCACATATATGTGATACCATCCTATATTTTTCTTCCTGGATTACTTCATTTAACATAATAGCTTCCAATTTTATCAATGTTGCATCAAATTGCATGATTGTGTCATTTCACTGTATATATGTACCAAATCTTCATGATCTACTCATCTATCGTTGTATATCTAGATTGATTCCAACTCTTAACTATTTTTCCGAGTGCTGTGATGAATAACGGCATGAATACTTCTTTTTCTTTTTGGGTGAATGTTTCTATGTCATGGGAATAGATAACCAAAAGGGGATTGCTGAATCATATGCGACATCTGCATTTTTATGTAGTGATCCCCATTATTATAATGCTTTATAGTTCATCTCATGCACTTTTGTTCTCAGAGTATTTGAGGAAATTTTGACAACTAAGCTTAACTAACTGTTAACTCTAATATCATAGTCAATTCTATTCAATAAAAAATTGTCTACTTTGTGAAGGTCACTTTTGTTCTATCTCACAAAATGTGGAAGTCAGTAATTCACCTCTAAATGTTTCAACGCCTTAGATTTTGGGCCTCTTATTTGCATAACTATTTATTTTATTTTAATTTTGTCTGGTTCTGATGATCAAACCCAGAACACCAAGTTCCATGACTTTAAACAATGTATGTACTGCCTATTTCTAAATCTCTGTCTGCAAGTCAATTTACATATAAATCTAATTGGAACCCATCTTGGCTAATCTTAATTTGCCAAATCTTATAGTGAAAGATTTACTCTAAACAATTTTTTGATTCCCTAATTTTGTATCCCCATCCTCTAAAGTTTTCTCTTTAATTCCTCTGTCTTTGAGCATATTATATATTATTTACCCAACTGCTCAACTAAAATATCTACTAATCATTTTGATTCTTTTCTCTATAAGATACATTGTAATCTATTTTTTATTTTTTTAGTTGTTAATGTTTTTATCAATCATTTTAATTTTGACCTACGTGGTTTACAAATCATTCACAGTAGTATTTTAGGTACATAGTGACATTGAATCATGTAATCTATTTTGCTAATCCTATTGGTTCTACTTTCAAGATAGAGTCTACATACAGTACTATTAAATTTTTAAAAAAATTTAAAATTTAAAAAATTTTAAAATTAAAGTTATTCATGATTGGACTTCATTCACTGTTTTAACACCAATCACTTCACTAGTGTCAACTTGGCTTTCCTCCACCAGTGCCCACTCCTGTCCCCCTCTCATCCCCTGCTTCTTACTTACCAGCTAAGTATTAACTTCTATGAGAGGCACTTTGTATGTTTGGTTTTGGGGGCCACACTCAATGGTGGTCAGGGGTTATTCCTGGCTCTGAATTCAGAATTTACTCCTGGTAGGCTCTGAGGACTATATAGGATGCTGGGGAAACAACCTGGGTTGGCTGTGTACAAGTGTACTGCGATGTCTCTCTGGTCCTGAGAGGTGCCTTTTATAATATAAATTTTCGCACTATGATTCACATTATTGTTGCTGACAGGACTTCATACACAACACTTTACCACCTTTCACCACTCTCTCCTCCTCTCAGTTGAGCTGTTTCCTCCTTCATAGATGTTATACTCTCCTTGTCTTATTCTCCAGCCCCCTCAAGTTTCCTACTGAATACCAGTTCTCATGTTTTGTTTCCATTGGGTATTTGCTATTCCACTACTGTGTTCCTTTATATCCCTCATATGAAAGGGATCATTCTGTGTCGGTCTTTCTTCCTTTGACTAACTTCACTCATCATGGTATTCTTCCGGTCCCTCTATATAGCATAAAATTTCATGACTTTTATCTCACACAATAGAATATTACTCTGCCAGAGGAAAAGATAAAGCCAGTACTACTTTTTTTCTTGCCTTAAGTATTTAGGTAAAATCTTTATTTACTTAAAATATGGTATAACATTTTTTCACTTTTGATGCTCTTTCTTCATTGTTTATTCTACAAAGAGCAGCCAGAGTAATTGCCTCAATGTTTCTTGATTTGTTTAACGCTCTGAGTGATTTGCTATTGTATTTTTAATACTGGGATTCTGTATCCTGTATGTTGTGACTTCTGCAAGATTGGAAGTACTTTCTTTGAAAACAATGCAATTATTGAGTTTTAATATCACTGTTGTAGTTCTGCCATTCAGTCATATGGCTCTATGTAAGTAACTCTTTCCTAATCCCCCCCACCACTGTGTGCCATTTTATCATAACATACTTTATATAAACTTTGTTCTTCTCCTAATTGAACAAGGCTTTTCATGGCCTTTTCCATCTGAAAAGTTATTCAATTAAGGTATAAAATAATTTAATATAAAACTATTATTTCAGATACTTTTCTTTCATTTTTCTTTGCTGTTTCAGTCTCAAGTGCTATTTATCCTGCAATATTACACAAATTTTCTTATCTTGAACATAACACCTATTTTCCATTTCTTTTTCTTTTGTTTTGCATTCTGAATCCCTAATGTTCTTCTTCCATTGTTTTGCATTCTGAGTCCCTGATGTTGTCTTAAAATCCTTAACATTTAAATTTTCACTTACCAGAATATGTAGTTTCAAAGAACACTTATTAGCTGAATGTTTCTTTTCAATAGTGACATTCTGCTAATGGATGCATTAACATCCATTTACTTATTATCCTTCCTCTTATTCCTCTGAAAGCTATTCATTATACATTAAAAATGTGTTTTCTGTTTCCGGATTTGCTCCAACTTCTAGTTTTGTTTCCTTTTAAATAGATTTTTAAAAAAGATATCATGTGCTGGCAGTTTATGCCAACATTTTATTATAATTGATATATGAGGATGTACACGAAACTTAATTGGCAGCTATGTTTGCCAATGGGCAGAGTTGGCACTGGGTAATAATATCCTAAATTTTCTTTTTTGGGGTAGAGACTTGGGTCACATCTTGCTGTCCTGAGCACATAATTTTGGCTCTTTGCTCAGGAATAATTCCAGGTGTGGTTCAGGGAACAATATGAAGTGTGTGGATGGAACCTAGGTAGACCATATGCAAGACAAATGCCTTATCAGCTTACTAGCATACTGGTCTCAGAGATTTTGAATTTTCACCAGGGGCCTTGCTAATAATAGTACCTTTATGCGTTTTCTTTTAGTTTTTTATTTTTTTCCATATAGTAGTTTTTCAGCCTTTATATCTGGACATTTGAACCTAGTTTCATAGGAAAGGATTTGAATTATCACAATTAAGTACAGCTATTACCACAACCAAGTTTCAGATATGTGCAATAACCCTTTATCCTTTAGCTATTATCCATTTATTCATCTCTCCAGTCTTTGGTAACCAATGCTCTGTGTTTGGTCTTGATAAGTAAACCAAATATTTTATATCAAATAAGTCTTTTTTATTTTTCTGTTTTTTAGTTGACACAATCTTTTCAAAGTGCATCTATGTTAAAACATGTGTCTATGCTTTATTCCCTTTTATGACTGGATAATATTTTGATGTATGCATAGACCATATTTTTATCTATCTATTCATTAGTTGATGACATTTGGAAAGTTTATACTACTATCTAATAAAAATATTATTATGAATGTAGATGTATTTGTTTTTATGTGAACATATTTTTATTTGTTTTGAAAATATAGTTAGGTATAGAATTGTAGACTTATATGAGAACTCTATATTAAAAATGGAAGATATGACCACCTTTTTTTCTGTAAAGCCAGTACTATCTTACATTTCATCTAGCAAGGGGCAATATCTTCTTACATTAAAATATATTATAATTTTCTTTTAAAATTGCAACCATCTTATGTATAAAGTGGTATTTTATTGTAGAACTTGGTGACTTTTAAATCCAAAGAAAGCAATATGTTCTAAGCACCTAATATGTGCCACAAACTCTCTGCTGGAATATTTGATTGAAAGTAAACAAACCAAGGATCTTGGTTCCTATAAGGAAGAAAACACATAGTGTTTGAATTATATTTCTTTGTTGTTTGATTCTGTTCTTATTTTCATCTTTGGCTTTTTATCTTTGGCTCATTTTTCCCTTTTCATCCATAGCTGAATATAATTTTTATCATGTCAGAGAAACATAATCATTGTTCTTAATATTTCAAATTAAGTTTCAAAAAAGAGAGCAAGTGCCATATTCTTTAGTGAAATGAGAATAATTAGTCCCTGAGAGTACTCAAATTCTCACTACAATAGCCGCAGAACATTTCTGTCTACTTCCTGGGATAACATGCCTTTCTTTATCTTCATGTCAAATTCTTCCTCATCCCTTGAATTTTGGATTACAAGTCACCTCCTCTGCAAGGGCTTCTCCTCAGGTTGTTGTTTTCCTTTTGTGCTTAGGGTATATTTGTAACTTTTCTTTTCCTTTCTTTTTTATTTAATCCATCATGCCCTAAAATTCTAGACTATAATAATCAAGCTGGTGGTACCCATTCTATTCTTGTAAATGAATACATCTGCTTCTCTTTAAAGCATTATCATTTAAGATCATTAAAAGTAGATAATCTCTCTAGGAATGAACTGCATTTCTCTTTTCTTTGAATAATTAATTGCAAGAATGGGAAAACATTTCCCCCCCTAATATTGTCTGTAATGCATATGACATTGTGGTTCTATCATAATTTAAATCTATTTCCTTGAGTTGCCTTTTACTAAACCAACAATTTCTTTTTTGTGTGTTTTGTGTTTGTTTTTGTATTTTTGGGCCACACCTGGTGACGCTCAGGGGTTACTCATGGCTATGTGCTCAGAAATTGCTCCTGGCTTAGGGGACCATATGGCACTCTGGGGGATCGAACCGTGGTCCGTTCTAGGGTAGTACGGACAAGGCAGACGCCTTACCGCTTGTACCACTGCTCTGGCCCCTACACCAACAATTTCTAATACAGCTTTCTGTTTATTTTCCTTTTCTGTTATGCTAGACATGTAACTCACAGCCTCACATATGCAAGGCAAATTCTCTACTGCTAAACTATATCCTCAGAACCCTAATACTTTTTCCATGAAGGAAATTCACATCAAATTCTGTCCCACTGACTTACAAAGTTTATGAATACAATTTGAATGCAAGTGCTTTTAGTTGAGTGTAGTACTCTTGTAGTGGAAATGAATTCTGCCTGATAACATTTAGTATCAGCAGTGACAAAATGCATTAGGAATGACATGTAAAGTAAATTTACATTAATTAATTTTGGGTCACACTCAGCAATGCTCAGGGGTGGCCCCAGGCTCTACACTCAGGAATTACTCCTGGTGATTTTCTTTGGGACCATATGGGATGCTGGGGGGATTGAACCCATGTCAGCTATATGCAAGACAAATAGCATACCTGTTGAATTATAGCTCCAGCTCCCAAAGTAAATTTTAACATGAAGTCATTATCGTGTAGTGGAGAAAACATTTCTTTCCTTTTTCAGTGTAGAAGGGGCTTGGACCACTTTCCAAGGTACTTAATTTTACTTCTGATTCTGTACTTGGGGAATCTAATTGGGGTATGCATACATACTAATGTAGCATGCAAGGCCACCGCCTTAATCCCTGTACTATCTCATCAGCCCAAAAGAACATTACTAAGGAGAGAAGTGAGCTTGGGTGAGTTGATGATGTTTTCTATATCCCATCTTTATCTGTAAAATAAATGAACTTGATGAGGTGATTTCAAAGAACTGGATAGAGTATATTAAAGTCCAAATCATGATGTTAAATTGGAATTTTTTTATTCTAAATTTAAGATCTTTTGAGATTATCATTGCTTCTTTATTTCTCATACAGACACATAAACATATTACTGAGATAAAATCTGACTCCAGTTGAATTGAGGTCATAGCCCCCTATGGAAAGTTGAACTTGTTGGAGATTTTTCTTTATTGTTAGTGGTGCTTCCTCCAGCCTTATCCTTGAAGTCATTGGTCTGCTGACAAAAGTAATTAAATCAAAACATACAATTCACCCAGCCTGCTTTTCTGTAATAAAAATCAATAGTTTTTTTCCATGGATGAACTACATTCATGTATTTACCTCACCCAGGAAAGGGCACCTTTAGAATGTTGACTAAATAAATTATATGTTTTAGCTACAGACAGGAAAATCTAGAGAAGAGCAAAGTGTTGCTGCACATCGAAAGGGTTGGAGGCTGCTGAACTTCCTCTGATATGGTAGACTTTACTAGGATACTAGAAAATTTCCTTTAATGCTGTGACCTCAGATTCTTGCGGTATGTTAGCTGCATTTTATTTTACCCAATAGGAGGAAGAGTGGAGTATATAATTAAGGTGGCTTTTTGTGTTTCAACCCTATTTTCCTAAACTACTAAATGTGCTCAATTTCTTTCGTTCTTTTTTTTTTTTAATTTTTAATTTTTTGGTTTATTTTGGGCCACATCTGGTGACGCTCAGGGGTTACTCCTGGCTATGCACTCAGAAATCACTCCTGGCTTGGGGGACCATATGGGACTCTGGGGGTCGAACCATAATAAGTCCTAGGTTAGTGCTTGCAAGGAAAATGCCTTATTTATTGCCTGCACCACTGCTCTGGCCCCAATTTCTTTTAATTTTCTTCTTGGGCCACACCCGGTGATGCTTAGGGATTACTCTTGGCTATACACTCAGAAATTGCTCTGGCTTGGGGAACCATATGGGACACCAAGGGATTGAACGGAGGTCCATCCTAAGTTATCGCATGCAAGGCAAATGCCCTACCGCTTGAGCCACTGCTCCAGCCCCTTAATTTTTTTTTAAGAAGTTCCTGAACGTTGGCTTGGCTGATGACAGATAATATGTCAAACTGTTTGTGTGTTTTATGTGAACAAGATGAAGCATCTTTAAATATCTTGAAAAATATGACTCTTAGCTAAACATTCTTATAATACTGACTTTTAGTCCTTAGGAGAATCATTTCTGTAGATCTCCCTGGAGTTTAGAAATTTTGAAATTTTCTGTGGTTATTCTTGAGGCATTTGATTTTTCTAGAATCTTTAGCTCTGGACACTTTCATAAAAGCCAAACCACAGTGGGATTCAGTCAGGGGTCTCAAACTCCTGGCTCACGGGCCTTTTGTGGCCCTCCTTACAACATTTTGTGGCCCTGCCCTAGAGGAATTTTTTTTCTGTTTTGTTTTGTTTTAGCTGTTTGGGTCACATCCCCCAAAGTTCAAGGCTTACTACTGACTTTGCACTCAAGGATCACCCCTACTTTGCCTCCTGCAGCCCCTAGGTAAATTGAGTTTGATTAAGCAACTTAAATTACTCTTAGAGATGTTTATAAATTTATAGTTTATATATAGCCCTTGTTTGTTTTATGCACAGGTGTAACTCCCTCTTTTCTTCTTCCTCACCTCCAACCCATTCCTTCAGCCCTCATCCTTCCATGTAGACCTTACCCCTATGAAGCAAGCTCTGTGGCATACTGATCCATTCATCTCCTCCCAAGGAGCCCAGCGCAATTAGCTCACCAGTGCCTGCCAACTCACTTTGTGTAACTTGAAGATCTCAAATCAGTGAATCTTTCAGATATTTTGAATAATAAGAATTGATGTGAGCTGTTTTTTCTATACCACTTTAACCTGTGTGTGAGAGAAAGAGAGAGAAAGAGGGAGAAAGAGAGAGAAAGAAAGATGAGAGAAAAAGAGAGGGAGAGAGAGAAGGAGAGAGAGAGAAAGAGAAAAGGAGAGAGAGGGAGAGAGATATTTTTATTTTGGGCCACACCCGATGATGCTCATGGGTTACTCCTGGCTATGCTCTCAGAAATCGCTCCCTTGGGGGACCATATGGGACGCTGGGGATTGAACCTCGGTCCGTCCGTCCTGGGTCAGTCTTGTGCAAGGCAAACGATCTCTCGTTCCCATTCTTTTCTCTTTAACACACTCTATGTCAGATACTATTATAAGCTCTTTCAGTTTTTGCTTTTGCTTTTTCAGACAATACCCAGCAATTCTCCGGAGATTTTACTGGCTTTGTGTTTGGCAGTGGCCCCTTGTGGTACTAAGGGACTATATTTGTGATGGAGAATTGAACAGAGATAGGCTTTATGCCAGTCAAGCAGTCAAGCTCATTAACTTCTGTACTATCTCTCTGCCACTTCTTATTATAAATTAGCTGTCCATGTGTGTGAAAACTCAGTACGTTGTTCTGTTGCTTTATTTTGAATATCTTTTTTCACTCCAATACCACATTGTTTTAATTACTGTAGTCCTATAGCTTAGTTTGAAGTCAGATTATATCATGCCTTCATTATTATTATAATTAGCATTATTATTATTATTGGTCTAAGGATTGCTTTGGCTATGCAGAGGTTTAGGGGTTCCACATAAATTTTATAATATTTATTTTATTTCCTTAAAGAATATAACTGATACTTTAATAAGAATTGTATTAAATATATGTAATGTTTTGATTAGGATGGTCATTTAAGTAATTCTAATCCTTGGCAACAAAATCTTTGATCTGTTTTTGTCTTCTATTTCTTTTAATAGTAACATAGTTCAGATGTAAAAATCATTCACCTATAAATTGATTCCCAAGTACTTATTTTAAATAAAATTATAAATGGGATGGTTAAAAATCTTATTCTTTTCTTTTCTTTGGTGGTGGGGGTGTCCATACCTGGTGATGCTCAGGGGTTACTCCTGCCTCTGCGCTCAGAAATCTTTCCTGGCAGGCTCAGGGAACCATATGGGATGCCTGGATTTGAACCACCATCCGCTTTGAATAGGCTGCATTCAAGGCAAAAGTCCTACAACTGTACTTTCTCTCTGGCCCTTGTTCTTTTCTTTCATTTATAAATAAAATAGCTTTTTCTATAATTGTATGATATGCAACTTAACACTGTGTTGTATGGGTTTATTGTTTCTAATAATTTTTTAACAGGAGTCTTTATTATTTTCACTGTCTAATACTATTCCTTTGCAAATAGAAAATATTTTATTTTATTACTATTTGTATCTTTGCCCCATTTACCTGTCTAATTGCTGTGGTTAATACTTTCAGTACTATGTTGCATCATTGTGATGTGATCCATAGTTTTCATATTTGTGAAATGAAAAACAAAGTACTTATTGCATATGATATACAATGAGATATTTAAAAGTGAATAAAAATTCAAATTGGTGCTTTCTATAAATTATTTTCCTTATAACTAGAACTTATATTAGTCAGAATATAAAATGTAATGTTATTGCCTGCTACATGTAAAGAATAGCCTTTATAAGATATATATATATGTTGCTATTCAGACCTTTTATAAACTTTTACCTGGTGTATATGATCTCACAAATGTGCAACTTATTCCTATAGAGATATTTCAATAGCAAGATATCCAACTAGTTCTTATTATAAATTATTTTTACATTATTATTTAAAATATAATATTTTAGTTTAATATTTATAATCAATGCACATAAGCATTAAGAATCATGTAAAAATGATATAAGAAATTATTTAAAAAATTTAAATTCTTTAAAAGTGAACATTATACATGTTATATGCTATCCATAAAATTAGCCCAATTTCCTGGAATTAAATCAAATCAAATACATGTCAAAATAGCTGTGCTATTGTAAAAAAAGTTCAATAAAAGGTGTAAAATTATTTTCGTTGGATACGTTTTGTAAGTATAAGGTACCTTTTAAGGAAAATTATGGAAATAAGTTTACCTTAGCTTTTTTAGTTGAAACACTAATGAAAGAGAAAACCAATATTAAAGCTAAGTGAAACAAATAGAACCAGAAAAAAACAGCAGTGAGAAGATTCATTCTCTAATTACGAGGAAGCAGTCGCATTTTAATGTTGAAAAAATATTTGCTATCATTAGTTCTAGACAAAGCAATTTTGTTTAGAACTGCATAATGTCAGAATTCTGGCACATTACTCCTCAGAATATTGGTCTAAACTGGAGACCTATATTAGGATACACTAAAACCTTACTTGGGTTTTCCTTAATGAATAGATCCTACACTTTGCTAGTGTTGCCAACCTATACCCCGATAGAATTATATGTCATTTTTATTGTTTTTCTCTCACACACAAATGCACACACCCTAAATCATACCTCATATCAACAAAAATAAGAAGATGGAAAATATTTGCATATTTGGAGAAAAATATACTCACACATGGAAAAATCGTTTCATAAAGAAAATTGTGAGTCAAGCATTGGACTGTTTGTAATGGCAAATAACTCAGAACCATTGTGTTGGTTGGTGATTATGAGAGTCCTGCAGAAACTATATGGCAAATTGAGGATTCCTTATTTACCCTTTGCTCACCAATGATTCCAGATACTATTGGCTTTTGTTCATATTTAAGAGTTGCAAGTTCAAACGAAGATGTAAAATTAGGTTAAGATTATCTTTAATCTATGTCTGTATCTTCCAGAGTTTCTTTTCTTTAATCCTTTTTGTTAGGCATTTTCTATTGTGTGATGGTCCTCTCTAGTTTATGCACCCAACTCTGTCCTGATCATCAATACCATGTTATAGATTATGAGGATTGAGTGTGTTGTCATGGCTGGTAGAAATAAAATGTGTGAACTTTTCAATTTGTTGAGCAATATTCTTTGGGGAGGAAGTCTTCTACATGTAGCTTCTACATGTCTATTTCTTTTTTTTTTTTTTTTAAATATTTTTTATTTAAACACCTTGGTTACAAACATGATTGTGGTTGGTTTGCAGTCACATAAGATGATGGCTCCCCCATCACCAGTGTAACATTTCCATCACCAATGACCCAAATATCCCTTCACCCCTCCCCGCCCCCACCTGTACTCTAGACAGGCTTTCTATTTCCTTCATATATTCTCATTGTTAGGATAGTTCGCAATGTAGTTATTTCTCTAACTAAACTCATCACTCTTTGTGGTGAGGTTCATGAGGTCGGCTGTAACGTCCAGCCCTCCTCTCTTTTGTTTCTGAAAATTGTTGAGAAATGTCTTTCATTTTTCTTAAAACCCATAGATGAGTGAGACCATTCTCCGTCATTCTCTTTCTCTCTGATTTATTTCACTCAGCATAATAGATTCCATATACATCCATGTAAAGGAAAATTTCATGACTTCATCTCTCCTGATGGCTGCATAATATACCATTGTGTATATGTACCACAGTTTCTTTAGCCATTCATCAGTTGAAGGGCATCTTGGTTGTTTCCAGAGTCTTGCTATGGTAAATAGTGCTGCAATAAATATAGGTGTAAGGAAGTGGTTTTTGTATTGTATTTTTGTATTCCTAGGATATATTCCTAGGAGTGGTATAGCTGGATCGTATGAGAGCTCAATTTCCAGTTTTTGGAGGGATCTCCATATCGCTCTTCAGAAAGGTTGAACTAGTCGGCATTCCCACCAGCAGTGGATAAGAGTTCCTTTCTCACCGCATCCCCACTAACACTGCTTGTTCTCATTCTTTGTGATGTGTGCCAATCTCTGGGGTGTGAGGTAGTACCTCATAGTTGTTTTGATTTGCATCTCCCTGATGATTAGTGATGTGGAACATTTTTTCATGTGCCTTTTGGCCATTTGTATTTCTTCTTTATCAAAGTGTCTGTCCATTTCTTCTCCCCATTTTTTGATGGGATTAGATGTTTTTTTCTTGTAGAGTTCTGTCAGTGCCCTGTATATTTTGGAGATTAGCCCCTTATCTGATGGGTATTGGGTGAATAGTTTCTCCCAATCAGTGGGTGGCTCTTGTATCCTGGGCACTATTTCTTTCGAGGTGCAGAAGCTTCTCAGCTTAATATATTTCAATCTGTTAATCTCTGCTTTCACTTGGTTGGAGAGTACAGTTTCCTCCTTGAAGATGCTTTTAGTCTCAATGTCCTGGAGTGTTATACCTACGTGTTGTTCTATATACCTTATGGGTTCGGGTCTGATATCGAGCTCTTTTATCCATTTAGATTTCACCTTCGTACATGATGTTAGCTGGGGGTCTAAGTTCGCTTTTTTGCAAGTGGCTAGCCAGTCATGCTGACACCACTTGTTGAAGAGGCTATTTTTGCTCCATTTAGGACTTCTTGCTCCTTTATCAAAGATTGATGATTGTATGTCTGGGGAACATTCTCTGAATACTCAAGTCTATTCCACTGATCTGAGGGTCTGTCTTTATTCTAATACCATGCTGTTTTGATAACTATTACATGTCTATTTCTGACATATGATAAAAACTTTTTAGTCTAGACAGTTATCTTCCTGAGAAGTGAAGTGGTGTGTGTGTGTGAATGTATGTATGTATGTGTGTGTATGTGTGTTTGAGAGGGGTCTATGTGCAGAGTGTATTGAATATGTGCAATCTCTTGGGAGGAGAAAGCTCAGAACTTAAAAAGAAACTTTTCACCTTGAATCAGTGCATTTTATGTCTTATATCTATTTGATATTTGAGAGATTTTGGAATATGAATGAAATCTTTGTCAACATACTAAGATGATTTATGATATGTGATGTCAAAAGTGAATAAGTAAGTGAAGCTAGTCCATGTGTAGTTTTTCTGACAAGGGGCTTTCAAAAGGCATTAAAGAGCATGAATACGTTTCTTTAACTGACACCTTGAGTTTTTGCCTTTCACCTTGACTGACATATAAGGGACCTCCCAACCTCTCTCCAAAGCACTGGTTGGGAAATAAACTGTGATTGTGCTTGTAATGATTGTGGCTAAGATTTAAATCCTGTCTATTTTTAAATCAAGTGGAGCTTTGGTTTTAGTTATTTTACTGTGAAAACTGAAAAATGTGTGTTTAGAAAAGGTCTCTTCCCTTCTGTTTAAATACCCATTCTCTTTAAAAGGTAAGCTTGTTATTTTAGAAAGAAATGATTTTCAAGCCTCATTAAATGAATTTTGATGTTTGCAATTTTTGGCAACGTAGATGGATATTAAATTCTCTGATATTGCAAGAGACTTTATTAACAAGGTAACAGCATCGCTGAAAGACTTGTTAGGCACCAAGTATGTTAATGGTTACTAATAAGGAAGTTCCATGTTTACTAAGTCATTTCTAATGTTGCTACGGAGATGCGTAACAATGCATATTGAATTTTGGATGTTTACACTTATAAATTGGGTTCTTTTTAAATTCAGGAGATGCTATAATATTTTATTTAAAATTTTCTTGAGTAGAATTAATAAGATAATTAAAGGTTTCTAGTAATCCTTATTTTGTTATATTAGATTTTGTCTCCATTTCCAACCCCCCAAGCTTCACTCCAGAATGCTTCTACAATCTTTTCTATGAAAACTATAAAACTTCTCCTGGGGAAAATTCACACATTCATTAATTTACTATGTTCTGAGTGCTTTGGGCTGGGGGGATAGTACTGTGTAAATACAAGGAAACTACAGAGCTAGTACAAAAATAAGGCGCATGTCTTGCCTGTGGCCATCCTGGATTTGAAGCCCAGCATTCATATGATTCTTCAAGCTGACAAGAGTGATCCCTGAGTGCAGAGCCAGGAGTAAGCCCTGAGCATCATTGGGATGGTACCCCCAAGTTATTGGATGCTGAATCTAGAGAATTAATATAGGGGTTAATTTTTTTTATCTTACATGTAGCCAACCATGATTCATTTGTTGACATTGCAGTGTGCAGCTCTGGATGCCCCTGAACAATGCAAAGCACTTTGCTCAGATCATTCTTGGCACCATTTCTGAGCCTTGGTATCGAAACACCAGGTGTACTGGTTGAACATCACTGGAACGGAGACTCTGGAACTATCCTCAATGCCAGGTGAACCTCCCCTGCTATAGGCTTCTTCTCTTTTGTAATTCACAGTGTAAAGTGTACATGAGGAAGAGGGAGAGACATAGGTCTGTCACCAAATTATTTATACCCCACACAGGCTCCTTTTACAGTCCTTTATATTTTCCTGCAGGTGTGGGCTCAAGACAGTGGTTCAATCAGTACATTTTAGCTGAGTATTAATGAATGTTCTATGTAACTGGTGAAACTGCCTCAGAAAAATGAGATGATACATCTAAGGCAACAGAGAATGCTGAATCCTAGGAGATTCTGCTTCCAAAGAAGTTTCACTTCCTGATTTTACTGTACAAAAATTCATCTTCCATATTCATTATTGACTTTCACTCTTTTACTCACTTGCTTCCCTTGATGATATTATCATACCCAAACCAAGCTAGAAGTTGGAAATTCCGGATTGAGTGAATAAAATCATACCCAGACTTTTTTTTTGGTTTTTGGGCCACACCCGGTAACGCTTAGGGTTACTCCTGGCTATGTGCTCAGAAGTTGCTCCTGGCTTGGGGGACCATATGGGACACCGGGGGATCAAACCGTGGTCCGTCCAAGGCTAGCGCAGGCAAGGCAGGCACCTTACTTTTAGCGCCACCGCCTGGCCCCCATACCCAGACTTTTTATACTTTATATATTTATTTCAAATATGTAGCAATTTCCCTTGACTTCAATAATTTTTCCTTTTCTACATCTTATATTATTTGACATGAAATTGCTAAGATTGAAGATAGAAGTTTAAGGTCCTCCCAACCCTGCCACCAAAACCAATTATTTTAGAATGCAGAGGATATGAATGAGGTTGATGAGTTTGGAGAGTAAAGGAGAGAATATTTCAGGAAGTTTAAGTATTTGTGATCATTTTCATAACTTTTATTGCCTTTAATTAAAGTTTAAGCTGAAATTATTTCTGGACTGAAATCAATTTTTTTCATTAGACAGTTATTATTGAATTTTGGACTTCAAGTTAATCCTCTTATAGGTGTTAGAGTAGATCTGATGTTAGAATAATATATGTGAAATAGATTTTTGACCATGGGAACACTCAGATCCATTTAAGAGAATATATTTTTGTATATTTATGTTTTACTGAATATAGCACAGACCTGTCTATTTAAAATACATAAAAAGTAGTTCCAAAGCACATTATAAAAGTGCTTTGAAAAAAAAGGAAGAGAAAAAAATCAATAGTCTATTAGCTATAACATTACACAGAATTTCTATTCATAGATAATGGGAGGGGGAATCCCCCTTTGATTTTATCTTTTGTCAAAATAAATAACAGACTTTGTTTTAAAATCAATTTCTCCCTTTTATATTTAAGTTCTCAGGCCTTTAAAACTGTATACAAGATGACAAAACAGGAACTAAAATAATTAATAACATCAATAAATTGCAATTATTGTGTGCTATAGCTTTTTTGTAAAAATCAATCCTCTATTGCTGTCTCTGGTGAAGTGAATGCAGAGCTTAAATGAACACATTAAATTCAACACAACTTTGCTATTTGAGAAGTTAATATTATAATAGCTACCTTTCTTTCACTGTCAAAAGAAAGCAGCTATCTAATTAGAAGAAAAGGGTGTCCAGAGAATATTGTCAAATTATTGCTTAAATAGGTCTGTGTTTCTTTCTTTCTTTCTTAACTCATATTGTCTATAGATAAGAGGATCATAAACTGAGTCTTTCCAGTTATTGGAGGGAAAATTCTATTTTTGCATAGCTTTCAATCTATTTTCCTGTATGTTGCTACTCATTCTTTATTTGTGTTTGTTTTTCTATTTTCTATTTCTTCTTCGTATTATTGGGATAAAAAGAATGACTGCACTCATTGAAGAAGAAGAAACAGAAAAAAAATATTTTTCTACACTTGGCTTTTCAACCTCGATAGGAACAAAAGTCATTTCTAGAATCAACTACAGGGCTAGAGAAAGCTGTCTCAGCATATTTCTGCTAGTGTGTTTTTGTTTTACTAAGACAAATACCTAAGACATAGTTGTTTATTTAATATTGAATGTTTGACAGTTGTATGAGACAAATACTTGAATTATCACATTTTGTTTGGGTGAGACATTTCTTATGAATAGCTCCCCATCTTTGTAGAAATTGAATCACTGTTCCAGTCCACCAAATCAATCTCAGAATTAAGATGCATCACTTAGAAGGTCCTAAAAGTTTTGCTGAAAGGTTGTAAAATAGGACAGAGTTCTTAGAGACTGATTAGGTGTGCATTTACTTCACAGCATAATTAACTAGCATAAATAGCAAGTCCCATGGCAAGAAATATTTTGATTCTCCATGCCATCTGTTGTGTGAGGAAAATGAAATCCTTGATAAGGAACATTTTTTTTTTTGATTTTGGGCCACACCCGGAAACTCTCAGGGATTACTCCTGGATCTGCATTCATAAATCACTTCTGGCAGGCTCAGAGAACCATTTGGAATGCCAGGGATCAACTCTGGGTTTGTCCCTGGTAAGCAGCATGCAAGGCAAATAATGCCCTACTGCTGTGCTATCACTCCAACCCTGATAAGGAACATTTAAAGTGATACAGGTATTTTATCCTGTTGAAAGTAAAAAAAATGAACAAAATTTTATGAAAGTGTTAATATTTTTTCTGAGTGATGATTTGTTATAAGATTATTTTATCCATTGGCTATTATAGAAAGGTGCTTAATAGACTACAAAAATTCAAGGGTATATGTATATATATAATATGTATATGTATATATGTATACATATGGATAAGTATACACAACTACACACAAATGTGTATATACATATATATGTATATGATAGTACTTGAAAATTTAATTTCCTTTGCAGGCTTCCAAATTATGTAAAGCCAGGATTATGTAAAACCAGAATTAATAAATGTTTGCTATGAGTGTCTTTAGAACACATCATCTAGTCTATTTCAACTTTATCTAAAGTTTAAGTGATTTATGTGACTTAATCTATTTGATGATATAAGTTCTTATCTAAGAACTTAACATATATGCAAAGACAGGAAGTGGGTAGTGTGTGGTTGGGAGTAAATGAGGTATAGAATGTGGGGTGGGTCAAAGTTTGAGTGGAGGAAAACTATTGAAAACTATTAAAAGGCATAGTGTTCAATATTATGGTTTCCGAGAAATTCCTAATGATATCTCAAAGTGCTTCTAAAAAAACAAGTTGGTTCCTTTTAAGCAAAACCTTATTTTGAAGTAGTTCTGAAATGATAAATGGAATTAGAAAGGAACTGTGACATACAATTTGAACAAGTTTCAGAATTGGCAGTCATCATTCGTAGAGTGATAGATTAGAAAATCTATTTTTAATGATACTGATGAGCATAGTGCAGATGTGCTTTTTAGGGGAGGAAACCTGAGATACAGACTTCAATATCAGATGTGTTAAGCAGTTACTTTATCCAAAATTTATTTTGCTTAAAAAGTAATTTCTTGCAACTTAGTTCATCTTCAATGCAGGCATATGCAGTAGCATTTTTAGGGGACCATTATTTTAGGGATGATTAGAGAATCTTAAAATCCAAGTTCAGGTAGTCTGTTTTAAACTATTTAAACTGTTTTAATCAATACCATGGGGTAGTGGCTAATAAGGAGTAGCAATACATTGGTAGTTTACAGTCTTAAAGTCTAAGACTAGAGTGTCAGTATGGCCGAGTTCTAGGGATAATATATCTTCTGATTCACTGATGGTCCTTTTCTGTGTCTACATATGGCCTAAACAGAAGGGAGCTCTTTGAGGTCTTTTGTAACTTCAGTCCAAGGAGCAAGACTCTTGACTTTATCACTTTCTAGAAGGTCTCATCCCCTAACTCCATCACCTTGGGAACTATAATTCAGTTTATGAGTTTGGGGGGATATAACATTCAGATCACAAAAGGTCTAAATATTAATTGATTACATTAAAAATTACTCCATTACTGTCATTTCTCATTGCTCTCCTTTCCCTACCCTTTACCTTGCCTACCTCATTTTAAGATGATTATTTAGGCCAGAGCAATAGCACAGAGGGTAGCATGTTTGCTTTGCTTGCTGCTAAACTGGTTTGATCCTTAGCATCCCATATAGTCCCCTGAGCTTGCCAGGAGTGATTTCTGAGCGCAAAGCCAGGAGTAACCCCTGAGCGCCACTAGATGTGGCCCAAAAACCAACCAAATAAATAAATAAACAAACAAATCAAAAGAAAAAAAGAAAAGAATAAAAAAGAAAAGAAATGATGGGTTTGTTCACCCAGTTATCTAAGTGAGAGAATTCTCCTGCCCATCTCCAAATCTTTGTCATCTTTTATAATTACTAATCAATTCTGTTAATTGTGCATCAGCCCTGTGTTTTAAATCTTGGAAGGAATTCTTTTTATTGTATTTTTTTTATCAATTCTTTTTTCTATGAAATAATGTTTGCAATGTGTCAATACACTATCACTGTGTATCATTTTAAACTAATACTTACAGTACTATAATGATATGTATTATGCAAATTAGTAAAAAAGCAGATCTGAGGGAAGGTCAAGGTCAAGATGTATGAAAGCATAATAAATTAGCATTTACTGAGCACCACTTATGAGTATAGTGTTCTGCTATTCTCTCCTTGTATGTCATCTAGTTCAATACTTATATCCACTCTTGTTGTAGAAATTAGAATTACTAGTGTAGAGGAAATTGAAGCTAAGACATGCATTTGAGTTTGAATAAGCATTAAGTAGTTAAGTCAGACTTGGAAATCAGGTTGAATTTTCATCATTATAATAACTATTTTTCTCTGATTTCTTTGGCAAGGAAATGAGTGCTTAAAGTTAAAGCATTTTAATTTCTATATCATTTTATTTCCAAATATCTTTCAGCTAGTATATCTTTTTAGTGGTTAATATAACTGACTTC
Organism: Suncus etruscus; assembly: GCF_024139225.1. Taxonomy (NCBI): domain Eukaryota; kingdom Metazoa; phylum Chordata; class Mammalia; order Eulipotyphla; family Soricidae; genus Suncus; species Suncus etruscus. The sequence continues at coordinate 87,693,561 of NC_064858.1, forward strand.
TTTTCATAAAATACACATTTATAATTAGTAATTGTTCCATTGATGAGGCCTCAAAGGTGTTTTGAAAGTAAATGTCTGCTTGTTCTGATTTCTAAAGATACTTTAACTTTATTTGCAAAGAAATCTTGCTTTTCACAAAAGAGTCCTAACAATTTCCCCAGAGATGGCAAATTCTTACACTTAACAAAGTGTCAAGGGATATGTGGAATTTTAAAATGCAGGAGTTAAATACATGAGAACAAAATTAGAGTTATATTTTTTCTGTATTAAAGTCTGTGAGTTTTCCTTATAAACACTGCAGGGCCAGACACCTGTAGGAAAAGATTTAGATTCTTAACTTCCAAAAAATTATCAGAGTTTAAGACTTATTGATAGTGGAAACTGTGTAGAGTATAGAAAGAAAAGTTGATAAGTAACAAAAAGTGGATTCATTTACAATAAATGTCCAAAAATGGATTTTTTGTACGTAGTATAGCATAACATGATAAGTACATTAAAGAGGATGCAGAAATCTTTAATCTTTAGAACAAACCAGAGTTAGGAAAAAATGTTCTTTTCTTGGGTTGCTAAAACCTTGCTTAATTTTAGGATTATAATCTTTACTGTCTTTGCTATTAGCTTATGTAAATATGGGCAAATCAATTAAAAACATTGATTCTCATTTTTTTTTGTAAACAGAAGAGATTAAGCAAACTCTTTCAGGAGCTCTGGCTCTCCCATTTTAATTTATACCAAGATTCAAATTTGTTGTGACAATTTCTCTTTATTTTATAAAGAGAAAGATGATAATTCAAATCTTTCCATATTCATGAAGATGAATGTCATAACACCGCTCAGTTTTCATATTCATTCTCCTTATGAATTGCAACCCCAGAACTTGCGCTGTACTATATTCATAAAAAAACAAATGACTTTCATGCATAATGAGGCTCATATCTTGCTAATCTGTCTTGTATAAACTAAATCCCTAGAGATATAAAAATCATTCTTAACTACACATTTATTTAGATTTTCTGACACACAATTGGAATCATTTAAAAAAAGGCTTATGCTTTTATAATTCTAGAATAAGACACTAATTTATTATTATTTTTCCAGAAATGACTCCATCTTTTTTTAAAATTATCCATGGAATTTTATTAAAATATGATTTTGTGATTGACAGAAGCAGGACTTGTACAGAATTTTGAATCTTAGTACCTTTACCATTTCTTAGATTCCATCTTTAAAAAAATTACAGTTGAACAGAATCACCCTAAATTATATAAATAGGTAAATCATGAAAAAGGTAAAGAATTGGAATGCCCTTACAACATGCCTTTATTTCCTAGTAAATTTGTTTTGATGTCAGTCAATTCAGATATGAGATCAAAATTTATTTCATAGACCCCAAAAGATCTGTTAGTCTCATAACTAAGAGGCCAAACTACTGAACATGAACTCTGACAACTAAGAGCTTCTTCCTTTTCTTTCCCTGCTGGATCATTGCCTCTCTCCACAGGGAGGAAATGAAAGCTCTCAAGTCCCAGGTAGCCCTGTCGGAACTGCTTTATAGGACTTTTCTAAGGAGATTTTGTTTGTAAGCCACAAAATTGGATCCATAACAAGTAGATCACTGAGGAGGAAATACATTTATAGGGCAAACTAATATGTCTGTGGCTAAAAATTCTCCATGGAGAAAAAAACATTACATGGAGATGAATAAGCAAGAAGTAGAAGTAAAGAGGCCAAGAAAAAAATTTTATTTACAGCTCGGTCATATTTAATTTTAAAAGAGATTGATTTCTTTAAACATTAGGTAAAAACATTAGGTGAAACTAAAAAGAAATGGCTCTCTTTTAAAGATAAATTTATTCCATCAGGTTTATTTTTCAATTATTATGGGGGCCACACGTGAGCCAGGGCCACACCTGGCAGTGCTTCAGTAAAGATGTAGGCCATGAATCAAACCCAGATCCGCAGATATGCAAGGCATGCACTCTGCCATTTGAGTCACATCCCAGTTTCTGGCCCTTCCTTCTTAGACCTTTTCAATTATCTCAACATCCCAATATCATTTTCTTATGTGCCTTTCACAAATAAAATAATTTTCTATAAGACATATATTTTATGACATATTTTATATATTTACCAAAAAACCCTTTCTATCACTTTGCTTAAAATTCTTATTAGCCTCATTACCTCCCAAGATAATCTATTATACTCAGACTGATTTGTTATTGGTATGACATAAGTGGCATGCTGTAGAAAAAAAGTTAAAAATTCCTTTAACTTTTGATAAAAATCCTTTGGAATTCAAGAAATTTTCTTTGAATGGCTTCTTTAGCCTTTCCAAAGAGAGGAATAGAAAAATTAACGTTTATTAAGGATTGAGCTTCTGGGTGCTTGGGGCCAAGCACCATAATTTAAAGGCATTGGCATGAAATTTTTATACTGACCTCATGACAAAAATGCTCATTGTTTCCATTTTACAGATGAAAAAAATTGAGGTACAGAAATACTAAGAAATACGACCAACTTCATGTATCAAGAACTAGAGTTTGTATATTCAACTATGTTGCTCCTCTCCTCTTCCCTCTGGTTGTTAGACTTGACTTAGTCATGGATGGATTTCAGAGCGACTTGTATGGAAACTTCTCTGTTTTGGTGACATATCTACTGACTGAACTACCCATGCATATTTTTATTAGTCTTCAGGTTATTATCTTATTTTGGTATGAAACCTTCCTTTTCAAAATCAAAAGTAATACTTGCTCAAAGTTACTTTCTCTTCTTTTTCAGCTCCATATTATTGTCTGGACTTAATAATAATATAAGGGAGCAAAATTTCATTTTCTAGGGGAAAATCATAGCCAATCTATGTCTTTAGGGTTGAAGAAAATAACTTTAAGTTGTATATAAGAACTCTAGTTCTAGAAAAGTTATCCTTGACTGAATGCTCCATGGAATTCCCTGAATACTATTTTCCCCCTTTTATATTCCCAGCATAGCATGATACTTGATAGATGCTGGGTTAAAAAGTAAATACTTATTAAATGAAGTTGGGAATTGATGCATCACTTGGATATTTAGGGTCATTTTTTATACACCAGATATTAAAAAAAAACAAAAACAACAAGTCTGCTTGCTGAGATCCATTAAAGTCAATACAACTCCCACAAGATGATGCACTAGGCTCTCTTTTACTCTTGTGGTCTGCTTCAGTAACAGTGGACAAACTGGTTTGTGGATAGATTCATTAGGAAGTTAGAAAAACAGGCCAGATAATTGGTCTAGATACTCTTGCCTATGTTACTAAAAGCAGAACTCTGAGGTTGGCACCCTGCGACATTTTATTCTATCTTCAGTTTGTTTTTGGACAAGGCTCATCATTTGTTCTAGGATTTCATCTTTTAAAAGTAAGGTTTTTAATTAAGGCACTGTGATTTACAAAATTACTCGTAGTTTATCCCTGGATTTTAAAGAACAAACTCACTAAAGAAGGCACTGTTTATCAAGGTTCATGGGTATTTTTTAAAAAAGCATCTTTGCATTTGCTGCTCAAAACTATTGCTGCCAGTTCTTATAGTTATTTGCCTCTTACAAGCTCACCCAAGATCATGTCCTGTATCTATCTGTGTACAATAAGTCTAGCACAATGTATTGGTGTATATTCAGTATATGATATAAGGCTGATGCTTGAGAAATGCTTATTGAATAAATCAATGAATGCCTGAATGAACCATATGACTAAGCACAAATATTCAAAGTTTTATGATAAGGTATTTAGAATTATGTGGATTGCACTCTAGTCTAGAGCATTCAAATATCTATCAGAGCCTTTATTCTTAATTTGTTTTCCATTTAATATTTATAAATTGAGTTTTCAGTATTTTTAATTGCTTATATTCTCTTACCACATCCCTGTTATTTTGTGCTTGAATAAGACTGGTATTTAAGGTTTTAAATAAATATGAAGACTTGTACAATTTCTTATGAAATACAGGTCTGAGCAAAATATTTAAGTGACTAAGAAGAATGGGCCATCTAGATTCGTTGAAAGCACAGTACATTCTTATTGAATTTAACTTATTCCCTTGATTTGTAATGTTGAAATTATTACACTAAATATTAACTTGTATAATTAATTCACAGTTTTTCAGTTAATTTAGCCTGGATAATGAATTTGAATGATTGAATGACATGTCTGAATATGAAGCCAAGTCTCACTATAAGCCACAGTGAGGAACAGTGATACCTCATACTTTGCACATCTAATTATAATATATATGTTTTCAGTCCCTCACACTCAGCATTTTAGCAAGAATCAGGCAAGCAGAATAAACTATTTCTCTAGTTCCATTTCCATTTTAATTTCCATTCTCTAGTTCCAGTTCAACTTCTCAGAGAAGCTCTGACCTGCAGTGCAGTGGCCAAGTAGTTTAGGGCTCAAAGAGAAGCTGAGATTCCAGTTTGCTCACAAATTGCCCAGTCAGCTCCCAGAATAGAGATTCAGCCATAACAAATCAGGTTTCCATTTCAGCACGAATAATTCTGGGCATTTACTGTACTTTTTATCTATCTCAAAAATCTTTCCAACATAATATTTCTTTTCTATTACTTAAACAATCAAATAAAAGATAAGCTTTAATCTTTTACTTGGTCTCAAGTAACTTACATTTTATTTAGAGAAGTAAAAATCTTAAGAGCAAATGAACAAATAAAATATAATTTATTTTAGTATGACATCTGGATGAAATTATTATCTTTTTTCTGACTTATTTTCTTGCATCTGAGAAATGAAAGAACTATTTCTGATTCATTACTTGCACAAGTGCATTGGAGATTTACTGCTATGTTAGGAAGAAATTATATAAATTTATGTGTATTTGTAATCATACCTTTCCCTTACCTTCCAAGGAGGAAAGATCCTTTGTTTTCTTGGGTTGAGACAGAGCCTCTATCTTAAATTAGGGATGGGGTGAGAAGTGTGAAGGAAAATGGTGGAAGCTAATTAATGGCCAGATTATTTCTATTTTAGAAGAGAGAGGGCAGGCTGAGAAGATTCAAAGATGTAGAAGCAGTGAGTGGGATATAGGTATATATATGTATATATATATATTTATATAAGAGTAAATAGATACAAGGAAGGAAAGTAATTGATTAATAATAGCCTAGAGGTGACATACTTTGATCCCTATGGTGCTGAGGCCAGACTCAGTTTTCTGTACATTGCATTCAACTAAATATAGAGAGTTCACTTTAAATGCTAACAACTAAACCAATGCAAAACATTATAACTTTGATTTTTGTTTGTTTGTTTGTTTGTTTTTGGGTCAGACTCAGAAGTGCTCAGGGTTACTCCTGGCTGTACACTCAGAAATTATTCTTGGTTGGGGCCAGAACGATATCGCAGCTGTAGGGCATTTGCTTTGCACGTGGCTGACCCAGGACAGACCTGGGCTTGACTTCAGGCATCCAATATGTTCCCCCCAAGCCAGGAGTGATTTCTGAGCACATAGCCAGGAATAACCCCTGAGCATCACCGGGTATGGCCTAAAAACCAAAAAAAAGAAAAAAAAGAAATTATTTTTGGTAGGCTCAGTGGACCTTACGGGATACTGGGGATCAAACCCAGATCAGCCACATGCAAGGCAAATTCCGTACCCATTATGCAATCACTCAGACCCATGACTTTGTATTTTTTCATGCGTTTTCTGTACTATATGGTTACATAATTTTTCATTTTCTTGAGCATCACCAAAACAATAATAGATTACTAATATTTTAAAATAATATATATAGCTCTAGTAACAATGAAATTTATTCTTTATAGTCTGGAATTAAAGAAACACCTATCATAAATTCTTAAGCATGATTCTTTACTTTAGCTTATTGTTTAAATAAGATTTTTATTTAAGCACCATGATTACAAACATGATTGTAGTTGGATTTCAGTCATAAAAAGAACACCCCCTTTCACCAGTGCAACATTTCCACCACCAGTGCCCCATCGTCCTTCTCCCTCACTCCTCCACCTGTATTCAAGATAGGCATTCTACTTCTCTCACTCATCAACATTGTCATGATAGCTGTCAGAGTAGTTATTTCTATAACTGCACTCATCACTCTTTGTGGTGAGCTTCATTTTTTTTAAGTTATGTTTTTTACATGCTGAGAAAGTTTCTTTGGAAAAATCAGCCAAGTTATGGTCTATACTCGGAAACATTTATCTCATATCAATATTAATTGGAACTTTGGTATTATACCAAATGTCAATGTTTCTCTGTTCAATATTTTTTAATTAATTTTTTAACCATACTTGGTAGTGCTAAAGGCTTACTCCTGGATCTGTGCTCAGGGATCACCCTGCGTGGGTTCGGATTCACATGAAATGCTGGGTATCTAACCTGGATTGATTGTGTTCATGGCAACCTCTGTTGTACCTCTGAAAGTACAGAACTAGTACTTTCCTCACTGGTTCATAATATAATTAAAATAGTTGTGTTAATTAATTAATTTATTTTTTTATTTGTTTTTTGTTTTTTGCTTTTCGGGACACACCCTCTGACGCTCAGGAGTTACTCTTGGCTATGCACTCAGAAATCGCTCCTGGCTGCATGCAAGGTAAATGCCAGGCCACTGTAATATTGCTCTAGCTCTTTCTGTGTTGGACTTTAGTGAGCAAAGAAAACAATAATAAAGTCACTAGAGGAAAAAAATAAAAAAAACTTTCTCTATGATAGCACAAACACCTCCCCTGGGGAAGTGAAAGAGGCATAGGGTGGAGAGCCCATTTCATCTGATGGTACTGAGCTTGGATGAAATCTTCACACATTATCACATCTAGGGTGTGGGAAACATTTTTCTCCAGTCTCTTAACTTGACTTTTGAGAATCTAGGATCAAGTGGGATGTCAAGGGCAATAAATTGGGGTAATAGAGAGTAATAAATGTTGTTTTTAATTGGATAAATGGAGTTATAAATAAAAAATACAAACAGTATCTTCCTCCTTTCCCTCCCTTCTTTCCTTTTCCCTCCCTCTCTCATTCCCTTCCTTCCTTCCTTCCTTCCTTCCTTCCTTCCTTCCTTCCTTCCTTCCTTCCTTCCTTCCTTCCTTCCTTCCTTCCTTCCTTCCTTCCTTCCTTCCTTCCTTCCTTCCTTTTTATTGTTTTCTTCTCTTTTCTTCCACATATATGTGATCACATATGAAATTGTTATAAGATATATTTGGACACACTTCTCACTGTCAGGTTAGCAGAGTTGGAAGATCAAACCAGGCCTGATCAGTATGGATGTCAGGAATGGCCTTGTGAAAAAAAAAAAAGAAGGAAATGGACTGCTAGATCAGATAGGTACTGGCTAATGGCATTAATTAATCTGTATTTTTTCTTTTTGTCTTGGGTGCTGTATTTGGGAAAGACAGCCTTGGGTGAAGCTACCACAGATTGGCCCTGCTTAAAGGGGAAATATCTGGTGTTCACATAGAACTGGCCCTACTCAGTTCACTAAGCCAGAACAGGCCAGTTCAGGTGCCTGATTACTGAGTAAAATTTCTGCCTTGTTCCTCTAGAAAAATTTGAATGTGAACTGGCTCTGGTGCTGGAGGAAGTAGCTGCCATATGGCTGCCAAGGCAGATAGGTTGTCTTAAATTTGGAGATTCAGGATCCTGTCATTTAGATGCACAATTTATGGAAGATGTCCCAATACTGGTCAGTGGACTGCATTGCAAGCATTTCTGTCATGATATCTTATTCTACTCAGTCCGTATCCAGCAGCATTTACTTTAAAAATGGAAATAGAGGACTAAGAAGGAGCAATTAATTACCTAGAAAATAATTTCTGAACCTATTTAAGTTGTGATTTTGGTAAAGAATACTTTTGAAAAACATTATATAAGAAAGATTTAAAAGAGGTTAAGGAAATTATTAAAATATTTTCTTAGAAAGACTTGAGGTTTGTAACACTTTTAAATCACTGTCACGAAAAGCAAAAGTATGTGTTACTAGGTAGAAAGTATTGCAGGAAATACACAGAGCAGGATGTTTTAATAATAATCTGTGTTTCAATCCTGGGAATACCAAATGATGGAACAATTGTTTTATGCATCCCAAAATGAAAGTTCATCATAAAAAGTCACATGCTCCATTGCTTTACAATAGAAATTTTATTTCAGTTATAATGCATTTTCAAACCTCATGAATGATTGGTAGGAGGTTTAGGCTTTTGTAACACAAAGCGTTGCTGACTAGAATTACAGTTTCCATTAACAGGAATGTAAGTGAAATGATTTAGTTTTAACAGTCATATACTAAGGGCATATGGGTCATAGGAAATGATTAAATTGAAAACCTAAATCCAGCAATAATCACTATATATGTATTCCCTGTGGATGACCTCACATTTATTTTTATTATTTTTTTCAGGACTTGAGTATTCTCAGGCATCTACCGTTTTTATCAAGATGTACTGATAACAATAATAGGGTGATTTGAATATGCCAGGAGATATTTTACTCTAAAAGTGTTCTTACTACAAGAGATGGCATATTGATATTCCTTTCTAAATTAAAATATTATACAGAGGGCAAAAGGATTATACAGTTATAGCAAGTAATTTTATGGCAAGAAAAATATCATAGATCAGCAACAATGAGTTTTTGTAGTGAAACACAACTGCAGTAGTGATAAAAACGTATTACAAAGTTATTGGGTATATATTTGAAACAGAATAGCTCTTCACACAGAATATAATGGAAATATTATGAATGTTTACTTAATGCAGTTATTCTGACCTGAAAATCCTGAACAATTGGCAAAAATTGGAATTTATGTTTGAGTTTATATTAAAAAAGATTCTACTTCAGGAAATTATGTAAACATTCAGAGCAATATGACTCTCTGAAGGCTGATTATTTCTAATGTATTTGAGGTTTCCTTAGCTTAGACCACAATGGTATTCTGAATTTTTAATGTGAAATTTATACAGACATAAACTACTCTATAAACCTCATTACATCTGGGAGAGGAGGAGACCCTCACCTGACAGGCCTGACTGGCTGATTTTTGTAGGTTTCGTATGTATTAACGATGGAAAACAACCTTCTGTTGTTTTTTAGGGTCAACATAGGCAGACAAGTGTAACAGGAAGAGGGAGCTGGGAATGGATGAAGAGGTAGAGAGGCAGAAGCAAGCACAGAGAGCACCACATCTGGAGGTGACTCTTCAGATATCATGGAAGAGAAAAGGTTGGGATATGTTAGAATTAAGTCACAGTTATAAAGAGAAGGGACCTGTCAGGAGGAGTCTAAGAAGGAAATGCCAAGGGCAGGAGAGATAGTACAAGGGTTTAGGCATTTGTTTAAGATGCAGCTGACCCCAGTTTGAACCCTGGCACCACCTATGTTCACCTGGGCACCATATATGCTTCCTTGAGCACCATCTGCAGTGATCTCCAAGCACAGGGTAAAAAGTAAGCTAAGCACTGAGCACAACCAAGTGTGATCCCAAAGCAAAACAAAAACAGAACAATATTTCAAAGAAAAGCATCAACACATCGAAGAGGTGTATATTTATGGGTACATTTTTTTTTTGAGCCACCTTGTGCTCAGGGCTTGTACCTGGCTCTTACTCCGTGATCATTCCTGGTGTTGCTGGAGCATAATAGGTGGTGCAAGAGATTGAACTTGAGTTGGTAGGGTACAAAGCAAGTGATTATCTCCTGTACTATCTCTGTGACTTTTGTTTATTTTTTTTACCAGTAAATTAATTTTTCCCTTTAAAATTCTATTTCATTTATTCAATACAAGTGATGGCCTAGTGGCAATACAATGATATATTTTCTTCTTAATTTTGTCACTGATTTACATACTTGATTTTGTAGAACTTGGGAGAGTACTAATGTGTATTGCTTTATTACACAGGACGATTACATAAGTGTCATGAAAAGGATTTAATTAGTGGAATTAAACTAATTAAAATTAGATGAAATCTCAGCTCTCTAGATTTACAAACATGTACAAATTATTTTTTAGAATAACAAGCCTATTATGTACTTTTAAAAAATTTAGGTTAAATTATTGTGACTTACAAAGTTATTCACAATTGGGTTTTAGACATACAATATTTCGGGACAGATTATACTTCCAGTTTCAACTCCCCCACCAATGTCCTCAGAGTGCATACCATGCCACCATCCTCTATTCAGCCTTCTAGCATAATAGACATGTTTTTAATTTTGGTGGTTAAGGTTTGGGTCTCATGGTTTCATTTGTTGTTGACTCTGGTTTGATATTAGTTTGTCCTTCATTAATACTACCAATGCACCTGAGATCCTTTAACCCCTCTCCCCCATCCTTTTATACTTGTATTTCTCCACTTCCATTCAATTTCTTTCCTTCATTTTACTAGATTCTGGGATCTACAGTGTTCTTGACAACCCCATTTAAACCATTGCATTTCTTCATGCATTTATTCTAAATACCATCCTGTATTTATCCCTCTTCTAGCTTACTTTTTAAACATATCTTTAAGAATCATTCATGATTATATATGAATATGTGGTATATATACATATATATACACACAATAAGATACTACAAAGCTGAAATAAATGATGCAATAATTTAATTTGTTAGCAAATTTCCTACAATCAATGTCTCCAGTTTGGTTCCCAGCCTTACACCTGCCCTCTTTTCTGCTGACCTGTATGGCACACATCCTCCTCTCTCCCTCACTCTTTTTCTCCCTCTATCTTTATCTTTCACTAGTTCTTACCCTTTCCCCCATCTAAACACTATGGTTTAAAATATGGTTACTGAAGGAGTATCATATATATTACTTTTCCTTTTTTCAACACCCAGTTTTTGTCCAGTGTGATATTTCCAACTCTCATTGTCATAGTGATCTCTTCTCTGGCCTCACTCTTGCTTTTGTGGCCAGTTTCCTACCCTGAAATAATTCCATTAACCCTCATCTCTATTATCTTTGGATATCATTACCATGTTTTATTTTTAATATCTCACAAAACAGTGTAATCATTCTATGTCTATCTCTGTCCCCCTTTACCTATGACTTATTCAGAGAGCCATATCCATGTATAAGCAAATTTAATTACTTTATTAATATAATATATATACTATACTATACTATACTATACTATACTATAATATAATATAATATAATTAATATTCCATTGTGTATATGTACTACAGTTTTTTTTCTTCCTCTGTTCTTGGACACTTGGTTATTTCCAGATTTGGCTATTGTTAATAGTGCTGAAATTATTATAGGAGTGCAGTGGGCTTTTCTGGATTGTGTTTTTGGAACTGTAGGGTATATTTTCAGGAACAGTATTACTGGGTCATATGGAAGCTCAATTTTTAGCTTTTAGAATGTCAATATTGTTTTTCAAAGAGCTGAGATTCTCATCAGGAGAGAATGAAAGTCCCATTCTCCCTGTGTCCTCATCAGCATTGTTTTTCCTGTTCATAATGTGTGCTAATCTGTGCAGTGTTAGGTGATGCCACATGTAGATTTGATTTGCTCTCCCTAATGATTAATGATGTGGAACAGTTTTTCATGTGACTTTAGGTGATTTGTATTTCTTCTTTGAGGACACAGTGCTACTTTGGCTGTGCAGTGCTGGGAATTACCCAGTCCATTCTCTTTTTGGTTACTCTGATGGGGCTTCCAGACCTGCACTTATCAAAACTCAGAAAACCCATGTCCCTGGGAAGTAAACACCTTAACCTTTTATTGTTTTCCCAGTCTCTAATTTCCTTTTTGCCCAGTCCCAAATTTTCTTTCTTTACTCTTATTTTTTTCATTCTATATTTTAAACATCATGATTCCATCTTGCCCTTTCATCACTCAGCCTGGACATTTTGTTTTCATCTCCATTATATACTATTCCTGGTTATTCAACAAACCACATTCATTTCACCTTTTCACGATTTTTAAAAAATAATTTTTATTTAATCAAAGAAGCAAAATTTACGAGGTTTTGATAGTTGAATTTTATTTATTTATTTATTTATTTATTTATTTATTTATTTATTTATTTATTTATTTATTTATTTATTTATATTTTAACACCAATCCCATTACCAGTGTCCCATACTTCATCTCCTGCCTCCTCACTTGACACCTTGACAGGCACATTACAAACTTCAGTGGTAGTAGCTTAGATTTTTAATGCTGAAATCTGTCTTTTGGACAACTACCACTTTTCCATTGAAGCATTGAGTCCTGTTTCCACATTACTTCTTCATCTTATTCTTTTTCCCCTTGATTTCTTTCCTTCTCTGTCCTTAAATTTGGGCTGAAGGCTGATCTATGCATCATTTCTTCCTTTACTACATCACAGTTCCTCATCCATTTATTCTATATACCATAGATGAGTAAGATCTTTCTGTGTTTTACTTTCTTCTACTGGCTTACTTCACTCAACCTAAGTCCAACCAAGTTATAGAAAATTGCATGATTTCAATATTCCTTGCAGCTGCATAGTATTTATTCCATTGTGTTTGTATATACTATATCTTACAAGTTATTGTATTTCTAGGTTGTTTCCATATATTAGCTATTATACTAAGTGAATCAATGAATAATGTAGTGTCTGTGTCATTCTGAATGAATGCTTTTATTTCCTGGGAGTAGATAGTTCAAAATGGAATTACTAGCTCATATAGCAGCTCAATTCTAAGTTTTTGAGGACACACTGTATTGTTTTCTAAAAGGGATTGAACCAGACAACATTCAATATTTGTTGACTCATTTTCTCTTTGCCATTTCCACTGATGTTGTTATGGTTCAGAGTCTTATTACCTCTACCTATCATTTAAATTATTTCCTAAAATGCCTATGGCCACCTAAAGTACTTAGCAAAGAAGTGTGTGTAAAACTTGATTCTGCTCACTGAATCTCCAAAAGTTTAAAAAAAATCTGTCTCTAAGGGTGAGTTATACTTGCATTTGAGAATGTTCTACAAAATGTACTACTTAAAAAATCCTTTAAAAAATTTAATGTATTTAGAGATAGAGGTGCTTCTGACTTGATTCAATCTGAGCTAATTGTCTTTGTGAGAGCTATTAATATTTTTTGAAGAAATTCCTTCAGGTCCTTTTCTTTCCATAATGAATTTTTGAGGGCAACATTATAAATCAAGGTCAGCTCACAAAGGCATTATTTTCCATTGCCATAGTACCAGAGAAAGGTTATAAGCCAGTCTGATCTTATAGTTTAGACATTTTAAAAAAATTTAAAAATTAGCTCCAGTTAAGTTGGTAAAAAAAAACTTCATAACACAATTCAAAGAAATCCAATTAGCCCCCACCCCACCACCACAATAGCAACCTAGATGTCTTAAATGTGGTCCTAAGGAACTAGGCATAACAGAACAGGTTTCAGACCAGTTCAAAGCTAATTTTTTTCTGTTGTTTATTTTTCATCGTGTGATGCTTCATCTTTGTCTCCTTTTCTCCACTGCCAATTTAATCTTTTTTACTGACTTTCCTCTTACTTTTTTATTAGACTAGCTAGCTAAACTTAACTTACAAAACATATTTGTTTCAGCAAATTAAAACACTGAATTATATTGATCAGGGATTTTGAGTTAAATGAATGTTATTGAGTTTTAATTTTAAGAATATTTTTCACATTAACAATTTATTTTAGAACTCAGCCAGATATTTAACCCTCAAGTTGAAAGGTAGTAATAGATGATTGATTTATGTCTAATAGAAAGTAAACATAGTTTTTGCATTTTACAAAATGAAAGGTATTTTGGTAAATATCTTTCAAGATTTTTTTTTATAAGGGATTTATTTTGATAAGGGATAAAGACATATTTTTAACCTCACTCTCTTTTTCATTTTTTAGTGGTGGAAAAGGACCATGTTTAGCTGTGGGGATCACTCTTTTTAGGTACAGGGAATCATATGAGATGCTGGGGTTCAAATATGAGTCAGCCTCATGCAAGGCAATCATTCTACCTGCTGTACTATTTCTCCAGTCCCAAAGTGATTTTTCTTAATTAAAAAATTGAATAAGAATAATACATAAATTAATTAAAAAACAATAAATTGTAGGGTTTTTTTAGGACCATGGGGACTGTGCCAACTTGTAGGTCTTTAATAGAGTGAAGTTAATTTCATAATAAGATTTGGTTTCAGTTGTGTGATATATAGAAGTGGAATTATTTGTATAGTTTTCCATAAGTATAAACATTGGGTTGAAGACAGCAAGCACTAGATCTTCATCTGCCCTTAACTAGATATATACACCTGTATCACCTTATTATTTGGGGGGGGGTTGTTGGCCAAACCTGGCAGCACTCAGGGGTTACTCCTAGCTCTGAACTCAGAAATCACTCCTGGCAGGCTCATTGGAATATATGAGATGCTGGGGATTGAATCCGGGTCAGCCACATACAAGGCAAACTCCCTACTTTCTGTGCTATCACTCTGACCCCACCTGTGTCAATTAAATCCAAGATGTAAAGAGTCAGATTACATAGAATAATGGATATTGATTTTTCACAGTTTCAGAGGATTGCTCATCTTAAGAAAGAGAATTATATATCATTTTAAATATTTAAATTTAAATATTCTATGCAAAAATTTGTACAAAACAAGAAAATTACTAATAATTTGTTTTACAAAATACTCACTATAGAAATATCTAAAATTTAACTCTTCAGGAATATTTCAAATGTGCTAGATTTGCATAGCTGTAACTACCCAGAACTTTCTGGAACACCACAAAGAGTGAAGAGTAACATAAAGAACTTGATATGAGCTTGCTTGTCTAGAATAATGATATGAAGAAAGGACTTCAGGTGAAATCCAGTCTCAGAACCTGCAGTTTATAGAGAAACAAGTCTGTTATGATGACAGAACTCAAAAACGGGGAGTCAAGATTCTGTCAGCTGCATTACTCTTCTTTTCTCTGACACTTAAGCAGGAAATACTGCTTACTTTTGATTTAAAACCCTTCCCTCAATATCCTAGTAAAAGGGTAAAAAATAGCTTTCTTCGTCCACACTCCCAGTGATGATCAGTGGAGTTGGTAGATTGAAGGAAATTTACAAAAAAATGAAGATTATAGAGGAGCTGTATAAATTATTGTGCTTGAGATCCACATTTTTGTTTTTTAGTTTCTTGTGTCATGGACATGCAGCATTATATAATCTGTACACCATATTGATTATTTTCAGATAACTGCATTATAATATCATATGTAAAATGTATGTGCCAAATGATTAGCTAACACCTCCATCATGTCTCATAGTAAATATTTTCACTTATTATGGTAAGAACACTTAATATATAGCCTCCTATGAACATTCAAGTATATAAGATAGAATTTTTAATGATAATCACAGTGCTGTAAATTAGATCTCCAGAACTTACTCATCTTGATAACTTTGTATTTGGTAAGTGCATCTTAATTAGTTTGTACTTTTCTTTGTTGCTATTCTCATTTTTATCATCCCCCAGTCTCTGGTAATCTCCAGTTTGATTTTTGTTTATATTCATTTAGCTTTGGTAGATTCCATATATAAAAATATCATTATTGGTCTTTCTCTGTCAACTTATTTAATATAACATAATGCCCTCCATCCTATTGTTGAAAATGGCAGAATTTCCTTTCACTTGGGAACAATAATACTCAACTATTTTTTTTATGTCTCACCTATTGGTGTTTAAAGTTTACTCCTTGCTTTGCTCTTAGGTTGTAGTTTTTGTATTTGTTTTTCTGATGAGTAATGCTATTGGAAGTCATATATGTTCGCCACTATATGAAGTGGTGAATCAAACACCAATGTTGTTTGATTAGTGATATTAGTCATTTGTATTTCTACAATGAGAAATTTAGAAACTCTGTTAAACTGGCCTTGATGTGATTGGAACTGTGATTAAAAATGCAAATTCAATTGGATCTTATTCTTTCTTTAAAGTTGACTGAGGCATGTTCATTCAATATTCATTCAATACAGGTTAAAAGGGTAATATAAATTTTAGTTCTGTGACAAACTAGTTGGCTTATACAACATTAATATTCTTATGGATTTTTTATGGATGAAGTCTAATGTTAGGCAGTCAGCCTCATCAAAATGGTCAGTTTGGTGAGGCATTCTTCCTATCTTACAGAAGGTAATTTCCCATATTTTCTTTTCTTTGAGTCATCATTCTCTTTGGTGTTACCAAGTTTCCTCAAATGTCTATTGTATTTTGATATTTAATGCATGAGCTGGTTCTATTAGCGTAGGTAGCGAGCTAAGTTTTATCCTTGTTATGAACATTTATACATTTACTTTTCTTTAATGAGTAGTTTTTAGACACATTAAAAACACTTTTTATAGCTTTCAATAATGTAGTTTATGCTTTTATCTCTTATTCTTTCCTCATGTTAATTTTTTAAATTCTAGCTTTAGTGTTTACTGCTTCTGCTGGCACCCAGGTAAGAAAAATCTAGTTAAAGTTATTTGGTACTCAGCACCTGAATATATTTTCCTCAAAGAGTCTAAAAACTTTTTATATAATCAAAGATATCAGGGTGTACAATAAAGTGGATTTTAGATTTATAAGTATATTAGAAGAACTGCTCTGACAAAACAAGCACCAGTTTTGTTATAACAACCTGACAATCAGAAAATAGCAACAACTTGATCTAAGAGCAGGTTGTCTTACCTCACCACCTAATGATTAAATGAAATCAGAAGAAATGTCATCCTTTGATCTGTGCAAAAGCCAAGATTGCTAACTACAAAAGACTGACTCTGACAACCATAACTGGGCAGGACCTATCCCGGGACCAATAAGAAAGACTCTAGTCTAGGTTTTGGCCTACGACCTGTACAACAACCAAGATCTCTAATTACAGAGGTCTGACTGAGACAACTGCAACTGAGCAGAACTTCTGGAAACATAATGAAAGACTCTATCCTAGGCTTCATCCTAGGATAGGTGCAAAAATCAAGACCACCAACTACAGAAGACTGATTAAAAAAACAGTGATAGAACAGAACTTTTAGAACTGTAAAGAAAGACTCCATCCTAGGCTCCATCCTATGACCTGTGCAAATACCAGAGGCCTGATTTTATTATCCACGGCTGAGCGGAAAGTTTCCAGACATCACATAAAGGACCTAGGGGAGACAAAAGAGCATGTATGGAGCCTGTAGTTATTACCATGATAGTATACTTCAAGGGCAGAGAAACCATGTATCTCTCTTTTTTTTTTCTGTCTCCGTAGAGACTGTCAAAAATTGCCAATGCCGACTATATTTCAAGTCGTCATGGCGGGGTATTGGGAAAAGTTTTCAATTAGCAATAATCACGCCTCTGATAAACCTCATTGGCTACGATACTGCCACTGCGCAAAGCTAACCCTGTATCTCTTATCTTAGGCCAAGGGAATTCCTTTTCTAATCTCCCGAATATTTACTGTGCCTATGCAAAAAAAAAAAAAAAAAGAAGCACAAATTAAATTTTTTGTTATTGTTGTTGTTGCTTTTGTGTGTGTATGTATGTGTGCTTTGTTTTGTTTTTATCTTGGGACTGTGGTTATTGTTTGGTTGTTGTCTTCATTGCTGTGGTGCTTATTGCTTTGGTGCTTTTCAAGTATATTTTGTTTGATTTTTTATATTGTTGTTATGTTTTTCTTTCTTTTTCTCTTTCTTCTCTCTCTCTCTTTCTCTTTCTCTTTCTTTTTTGTTTTTTTTTGGCTACACCCATTTGATGCTCAGGGGTTAGTCCTAGCTATGCACTCAGAAATCGCCCCTGGCTTGGGGGGACTATATGGGATGCCAGGGGATCTAGCAGCGGTTCATCCTAGGCTAGCATTTGCAAGGCAGATGCCTTACTTCTAGCACAACCTCTCAAGCCCCCCTTCCTCCTCTTAAATTGCTTTTTATAGCCTCTAGAAGGATTTCTCCCATTTTTTTTGCTTGTTTGATCCCCCCTTTCCTTTTCTCTAACAGAACCACATAACTTGAATCATCTTGTTCTGCCTCACAGTTGAGGGAGAAATAATGGAGACTACCAAGACCAAACAGTCGTATGAATATTGAGTAGGAATAAAAAAATGATCAGACTTAAACACCAAATCCAAAGCCAAAGACAACAAAATCGATATCTAATCAACACAAGCTAGACACAGAGGGGACCACTTATACGAGAAACCCAGGGGATAAAGGAGGGGGATATGGGATGCATTCTGGGAACAGGGGTGGAGGGAGGACAACATTGGTGGTGGGAATGCTCCTGATTCAATGTCACTATGTACCTAAAATATTACTGTGAAAGATTTGTAATCCACTGTGGTCAAAATAAAAATTATTTTAAAAATACATATATTAGAAGACCTTAAAAAGGGTAAGGTAACAGTGGAGTGAGTTGGACAGGTTGCTTAGTACTGGTTCTCATCTCTAGGTACATGGCTCTGTTACTAGCTGTGCATTTATACCCTATTTTTGGTGAACATAGCTAGGCATTTGAAGCTAAAACATTTCATTCAACAGTACTGTGTCAGATCCTGCAAAGGACTAACCTGAGTGATGTGTATAAAGACTGACTTATCTCACAGCAGCACTCAGGGAGAAAAGCTCCATTCTTTTTCCTTGGATAAATTTGTTCCTATTTTCTAAAACAAAGCCATATCCTCTTCCTTACTTAAAACAGCTTTTTCTCAGAATTATACTTCTACTTAACCACTTCATTTGTTTTTAATATGTGGTTATATGTCTCCTCTCTGGTTAATGATTGAATTGATTCAGAATCTATTTTACTGTGCCTTTACATTTGCCTTAGATTTTGGAGGAAAAGTTTTAGAATCAGCTAGGATATGGGAGTGTCTACTCCTGCAAACAGGCTTGAACTTGATAGTTTCATCTCTCATGCTTGTCAACTTTTCTTTTGAACTAGTCTCATCAAATAGCAGAGTAGAGTGCTATGTATTTTCCATCCCATTAGCTGAACTCAAAGCAAACAATACAATAGCATATTTGTTTGATTCTGGAGATCAGATTTAATTTCTCCATCTTTGTGCACAATAGTGAACATGGCTTCTTATTTCTCTGAGGAATATAATCCTGGTCTGAGTGGGAGAGAAAACTATATATTTATGTAATTTATTTTTATTTTTATTTCCTCTTTTGATTGAGGTGTAAAATTCTTAGGGGATTGAGACTAGGCACTTTAGAAGAGAAAGAGACTATGTGCTCGCTTGGCAGCACATATACTAAAATTGGAATGATACAGAGAAGATTAGCATGGCCCCTGCACATGGATGACATGCAAATTCATGAGGCGTTCCATATTAAAAAAATAAAAGAAGACTAACACCAAGAATACAGTGGATGAGGGCCCGGGGAGATAGCACAGCGGCGTTTGCCTTGCAAGCAGCCGATCCAGGACCAAAGGTGGTTGGTTCGAAACCCGGTGTCCCATATGGTCCCCCGTGCCTGCCATGAGCTATTTCTGAGCAGACAGCCAGGAGTAACCCCTGAGCACCGCCGGGTGTGGCCCAAAAACCAAAAAAAAAAAAAAAAAAAAAAAAAAGAATACAGTGGATGCTAAGTATTTTTCTAGTGACTTCATAAATGTTCACAAGAGTTTTCAAAATGTGTTTAGATTGATAATGGGTAATTCTTTGTTTTTTCCATGTTTCTATGTAGTAGTTTACTATTTGACTCTGTTTTAGGTTATGTAACTTATTTTACCCAGTAGTGAGTAAGCAATATGCTACAATCAATGTCTTGAAAGAATTGTGTGGCTAGCTTTGATCTCTCTTAATACTTTTTTCCATGTCATGAGAATGAGCATAGGCTAGCTGATTAGAGGGTGGGGACATGCAGTGAAAGATAAGCTCATTTCCCCCTTCCTGGAGTAGGATCTTTAGCCGGCAGGGTGGGCACCTGGCAGACCTCCGCATGTGCCAGGGGCCTCTTGGCCCGGCCTAGGGTAGGGGGGCCCGGACCTGGGTCACCCGACCCCCCTCTCCCCCTTTCCTCCGGATCTCCAGGTGGGTTCCTGGGAGGAGCTGATGGGGCACCCTGGGTTTTCCCCACTCCCAGGCCGGGTCCGGATACTGGCCTAGGGTGGGGCTTAAATCCCTGTCCTTCGGGCTTGGGAGGGTCTCCAGAGGTTGGCTTAGGGGGTGGAGTTTGATCTGGGGGGTGGCAGATAGCTGCTCAGCTATACTCAGGCTGTCACTGGCAATTTCATACCAGTCTACATTTTGCAAACCGCGCAGGGGCTAGCACCCCCGCACGAACATATATTCCTCCCAACCATCAGTACCCCAGATTTACCCTTCTTAACTTCAGTAACACACAGTTCTAATCTCTGACCAAAAACATACAGTAGATCTAACAAATCCCAGAACTATTTAGAAGGACACAAATTGAACACATATTGAACACATATATCTTTTGAATATTTTATGGGTATTTTCTTTAACTGCTGTAACTCTCTAAATATTCTTCTACCATGATGTTTCTATCCACTTTTCATCTTGTCTTTTCTTTGTAAGCTGTTCAGTAAGGATTGTTGGTGGAACTGTCCCTCAGTTTGATGCCTATGATTGAACTATGTCATGGAAATTGCTGGTCTTGTTCCTATTGCCTCCAGATGCACCAATAACGCTTCATGGCATTGATCCTTGTTTGCATAGACACATTAAAATGGGAAAACACTATACATACAGATAAGTTCTTATCTAATAAATCTCAGTACAATATACCTTACACCCTGAACATTGACATAATGACCTGGCACAGGCCTCAGAAGAATGGGCATCCTCCATTCACGCCGGAACCAGGCAAGCTCTCTACGAAACATCCAAGGTCTTTTATAGCAACAGCTGGAAGCAGTCCTCTACCAGGAAAGACACTACCAAGGGTCTGACATCGACCTCCTAAAAAGAGACTTCCGTTTACACTGAGAAGACTTGACAACAACAATGACCTGCTCTACAGGACATGGTTCTCTCTATTGCCCCTTAAGTGTGAGGTGAAACGAGAGGATGCTCTGCACCATCCTGACTGCAATATGGGATATGCAGACTCCAGGATCTTTAATACAGAAGCATGATACCAACAACAGAGACTATGTGAGGAATGGAGGTGTATTGCCACTACAGAATTGGACAAACTAGTTTGCCTGGAGCCTAGAGTCAGTCCTGTGTCAGGAAACTTCAGGGGGAAGGTCTCCTTGTATTTAGACCAAAATTTTTCTTTCCATGTCCCTTATATTTTAGTGGGCCTATGCAAACAAATACCACTTTAACACTGTTTTTTACTATGATCCCTTGACTCCAATCCTTAAGAAAAACAACCCACTAAAACTTTTGAGGTTAACTTAAACTAGTAAGCATGTGAATGGAACTAGATAAATGTACTTTGCCCTCAATGTTTAAGGAGTTACATAAGTCTAATGTCTTTAGATTAAATTGTGTGCTGCTAAGAAATAGTATGTACTACAACTGGGATTTGAGGGACAAAGTAATTGTATTGTACATGGGTTCAGTTTTGTTTTTCTTAATGTTCTTTGGCTGAAACTTCAAGGCTAGGATATCATCGATGGGACTACCGAGAATTCTGTTTATGGGTGATTGTGCTTCCACTGTAACTTTACCCTGTCCTCTTTCTTTGCATCTTTGTTGTCATAATTAAAATAATAATAAAAAATAAGATAAGCTCATGTCCATTGTATAGAAACTGGTTATCCTAGAATCAATCAACAGCAAACCAAGCCCTACCAGACTTGACCCACAGAGATAAGCAGACCAGTTTTGCACAGACATCTAAGTTTCAATGGGTTCATTTAGATCTACTGAACCTAGCAAACTCACAAGCTGGGATTTTTGTTATATGCTATACAACAATAGTAAAACCTATAATGCAAAGTTGGTGTTATTCATCATATTTTTGTAGATGAAGAAGCATGGTTTAGAAAGGTTTGTCTAAGCTTATGTAAGATGCCTGGTAGAATCTTTGTTTTTGCATCATACTCTAGTAGTGCTAAGGGATTAATTGCTCTTGGCTCTATTCTCAGACTCAAGATCACTCTGATCCCTCCCAGGAGGGAATTAAACCTGCAATGATCCTGGATCAGCTGCAGGCAAAGGTAAATGCCTTACCATCTGTATTATCTCTTGGACCATTGGGTAGTATTTAATTTAACTACTCTGGACTCCTGTTGAATGAGAATTAAAAGCAGTAAAGGTATGTGACAGATTCATGATCTAAAATAATAAATACAGGTTCTTCAAGGTAGGTCCCAATTTTGATACTTTAAAAATATGATCATATATGAAAATAATACAGTGAGATGGCATAAAACACCACCAAGAACTGCATACACACACACACACACAAACACAACCCTAGGAACAATTAGAGTTGGCAGGAACGTACAAAGAAAGGAACTCTCATTCACTGCTGGTGAGAATGTTTTCTGGTTGAACCTCTATGGAAAAATAGTATGAAGTTTTTTTGGAAATGTAAGAAAAAGTATTACCTAGCAATTGAGTTTCGTGGTATCTCTGCCCAGGACTCAAGAACATTTAGTAAAAATGGATATATGCACATCACTATACACTGCAACACTTAGCACAATAGATTATAAAATAAACAGTCTAATGATGAATGAATAATTGAGTTGTGAAATATATACACATAATAAAATATTATACAGCAACAAAGAATGATAACTCATGCACTATAACTTGGAACTGGAGGACATCTTGTTGTGTGAAGTTAGAAGAAAAAAGAAAAATACTGGATCATCTCACTTATTTGTGGTATATAAAATAAAAAAACAAAGAAATGCAAGATATCAGAGGGGAGTTACTAGAACACTCTGTACCCTATTATAGAAATGAGGTAGGGAAGCAAAGAAAGTGAAGGAGAAATGAAAAGAAGCAGATGGGAGCTAACAATCAAGGGTCAAGAGCCTTTGAAATATTGATGGCGTAAAGGTGTGGTATACCTATGTATCTAAACCACAGAACCAACAATACTAAAAACAAGATCCAAACTACAATAACCAAACTTAAAAATGTATGTGTTAAGAAGGAAGGTTGGGTACTGGAAGAAACCAGGGTACATTGATAGAAGCGGTAGTAGGATTTGTATTACAACACTGTATTCTGAAGATCAACTATGAATAACTTTACAAATCATGGTGGTTTAATAAATTAATAAATTAAAAATATATAGATTACTTTTGAAGGAAAGGAAAGTCATGCCAAATCTATTTCTTGGGAGGGGGTAGATAGTAGTCAGGTACCCATGCATTTCATGTACCAAGGACTGAAAGGTCCGGACATCCTAATTTAGCTGCCCGACCCAGAGAAATGAAGAGGCTGAGGCCCCAGCAAATGCTCCAATAAGTGCTTTATTACTGACTGGACAGGTCAGGATCAATGTGCCCAGAATAAGACAGAGGCAAAAGACCACGTAGTGGTTTAAGTTCGTTCTTATATACCCTAAGAAGGGGGAGGGAGAAGGGGCAGTGACGACTCCCTTAAGAGCGGGACATCTGCCAAGGTAATATGAGTTATTGGTGGGGCCGAGGTAGTGATGACTTCCTTAAGGGCGGGACATCCGCCAACGTTGGTGGAGGTGGGGTTGACTTCCCTTTTCAGGACCAGGATATGGCACTTAATGCCACATAACCTCATGATAAACTCAGCCTAATCAGAGTTGCTTCACCAATTAGAGCATTAAACCATTCTATCTGGTTTGCTACATCACCTGGATTAGACTCTAGACTCCTCGACACTGTTTGGGAGAATTCCCCCCACTATATTAAAAAAAAAAGAAAATAATTTACTCAATCTGTTCTTTTCTTTTACTTGTTTTAAACTGAAATTTCTTCTCACTAAAACACTCATTCCTTTCCATCTATGATATATGATATGAAGACTATGTAAAACTGTAAAAGGAACTCTTATCTCCCTTAGATGAAGGTAAGAGAAGTATTATGTCATTTTCTCTGTTGGCATAAATGAGCAGATTAAGCATAAGTAGGAGATTCAACATATCTTTATTTTCCTGACACAAAAAATAGTGCATTTGACCACTTTTTTTTGGTGTTTTAGTATATTTTTGTCAACAATCTTTTATTACATAAAAAACCCATCTTTGCTCCTTATAGAAGTTTTAAAATCATTTCACAGCCGAGTGCAACCCTAAACAGAGCTATCTTAGTGTAATGAAGCAGAAAACGATTGCTTTTAAACAAGACTGGTATATGGTGACAAACAGCTCATAAAAATCCCATCTGCCACAAAATGCCTCTATTTTAGTTGCTTTAAAATCTAAACAGTATATTTCCTATTTCTTTGCAGAAACAACAGAGAAATATAAAAACCTTCACCACCATCAATTTCTTTTCTTTGACAAGTAAAGCATTTGGCATCTAATGTTCTGACGTCGCTCCCACAGAGGACCACGTATGTCTGGGGATGACCTTTTAACTGGCAGGTGCTTTGACCACCCCTTCCATTGCCTGTGACAGGCTCCATAAGGGTCACACAATAATGCCATGCCATTTCCAATGTTTTAATATCAGAGTTTCTATGAGCCAATCAGATTTAGGTTTAGATTAGAAAAAAATGGCAATTTTAGAGTTTGAAAAGACAAAGAATGTCACCATTTGTAGAGTCACTACTCATAAAAAACCTGTACTTTCTATTTTTAATATCTTTATTTAAAAACCGTGTTTACAAACATGACTGTAGTTGGGTTTCAGTCATAAAAAGAACATTCCCCTTCACCAATGCAATATTCCCTAATGCCTCCATCTCCCACCCATTCCCCCCCCCCCCGCACCTGTATTTGAGACAGGCTTTCTTCTTCCCTCACACATTGAAATTGTTATGATAGTTTTCAGGGCAGTTTATTTATCTAATTGCACTCACCACTCTTTGTGGTGAGCTTCATATGGTGAGCTGGTCCTTCCAGCCCTCATCTCTGGGAATTATTTCAATAATGTCTTTTATTTTTCTTAAACCCCATAAATGAGTAATACTATTCTGTCTGTTCCTTTGACTTATTTCACTTAGCATAATAGATTCCATGTACATTCATGTATAGGAAAATTTCATGACTTCATCTCTCTTGAAGACTGCATAATATTACATTATGTATATATATCACAGTTTTTTTTTAAGCCATTCATCTGTTGAAGGGCATCTTGTTGTTTCCAGATTCCAGCTATTGTAAATAGCACTGCAATGAATATAGGTGTGAGGAAGGAATTGTTATATTGTGTTTTTGAGTTCCTAGGTTATATTCTTAGTAGTGGTATAGCTGGATCATATGGAGCTCAATTTTCAGGTTTTTTGAGGTGTCTCCATATTGTTTTCCATAAAGACTGGACTAGATGGCATTCTCACTAGCAGCACCTTCCAGCACTGATTGTTCTTGTACTTTGTGATGTGTGCCAGTCTCTGTGGCTTGAGGTGGTACCTCATTGTTGTTTTAGTCATCTCCCTGATGATTAGTGATGTGGAACATTTTTTCATGTGCCTTTTGGCCATTTGCTTTTCTTCTTTGAAAATTGTCTGTTCATTTCTTCCCCCCATTTTTGATGGGGTTAGACTTTTTTCTTATTAGTTTTATCAGTATCTTGTATATCTTAGATATTAGCCCCTTAACTGATGAATATTGAGTGAATAGCTTCTTCCATTCTATGGGTGGCTTTTGTATCTTAGGCATTTTCTTTTGAGGTGCAGCTTAATATAGGTCCATCTGAAAAAACTGTATTTTCTAGGGAAGTATTAAGATGAACATTTCATTAATTTATCTTTTATTAATCAATATCTGCTTTGATTTTTCCTGTACTCTATGAATTTTGATTATTTATTTCATATTTAATCTATATTAATTATAAAAAATAAAGATTTTGAGAAGATTAGTAACTCATTTTATTCATGATTTTAGGAAGGGTCAGTGTGGACATGATGCCAGACCTTCAACTTCAAAGCCCTGGGTTCTTTTCTGCTGGCCTACATGATTTTGTTGACATGATTCTCTAAACTTGAAAAGTTATTTTATAGATTTTTGCATTTAATTAAAAACACATCTAGAAACACCTTCAATATTATCTAATATCAATGTTGCATAAATGACAAGTACAGAAAAGAATATACAATACAAATCACTAAAATGGATGTTTTTAGTTGGTTTAACTATATTAAATAGTTAAGAATGTCAACTCATTGATTTTGTTTAGTATAGGTATCAATCATAAGACAGAATATTGTAGTACTATCTCTGTAATAATGAAACTATGACTTCTAAAATAAAGGTTATGTATAATAAGAAAAATGAAGTTATTAGATGCTCATGATATGTCTATATACAGAAAGGTACAGAAAGGATGATGGTATGACTATAGATAGGAGGAATACTCATTAGAAAGGAATCAGTAGAGATAAAAATACTTCTCTAACAGGACCAGAGTAATAGCCAGTGGTAGGGCATTTGCCTTGCATGCAGCTGACCCAGGGAAGACCTCAGTTCGATTCCCAGTGTTTCATATGGTACCCCAAGCCAGGATTAATTTCTAGCGCATAGCCATGAGTAATCCCTGAGCAATCACTGGGTGTGGCCCAAAAACCAAACAAAATACTTCTCTAAGAAACAGAATATGTTCAATAAAATGTATCAAACTATTTTAAATTTAGTGCTTCTAGTGTCTTATTTTGCTTTGGGGCCACACCTCATGATGTTTAGGGCTTACTCTTGGCTTTGCACCTAGAAATTACTCCTGACAGGCTGGGATACCATATGGGATACTGGGAATCTAACTCTGGTCTGCCATATGCAAGGTAAACACCCTACCCACTAGGGTGGTGCTATCACTCAGCCCCATTTTTTTAAATAGGAATAACCCTTAGCCATACAGCTCAAATTTCTACTAAATATCATATCTTTTGCTAGGAGCCTGACATTTTTGTTTCATTTTTTGGGCTATCATAGTTGCTATCCTAAAAAGGATGGACATAATTTTTAATAACATGGTGATAAAGGAAATACAATGTGCTGTGTCTCTCAATGTATTCTAATTCAGACTTTATTCCACTTCTCTAAAATAGAGTGAGAGGATAGTACTGCTTTAAAAAATTAGGCATAAGTGAAACCTACTCTCATTAGAATGGTTCACATAATAACAGCAGCATGAAATCAGCATAGTTTAGGAATCTGTGTCTCATTTTTGTTCCAGGGAATATCTGTGATATATCTTTCCACATTTTCTTTCCACTCCCACCCCATCCCAATTTTCTGCCTTCTTCCTTTTTAGCATGTGAAGGCCCAGTGTTTTAATTTTCATTGTAATGAACATGAGAGAATTCAATATTAAATCTATTCTTTTAACGAAATGAGGGGCATGGGATTTTCCACCCGATTCCCTTTTTCTGTCTGGTGGCTTCTATTTCAGTCTCATTGTAGGTTTTATCTACCATTTGAAGTGACAGGTAGGTTTGCTGAAAATGTTATCTCTTTTATAGAAGCCATCATTCTTTATTTTTATGAGTTTCTTTGGTGGAATAAAGATAATGACAACTATAGTTGATATTCTATAGCTTAAGCCAAATATGTTAGAGGTATAAGATGCATATTATCATATTTCATATCGCATTGTCTCTTGTTGTTATTAATTGCCTTATTAAATTGCAATTCCCTTATATCTATTTCTGCCAAAGTTTTCTGAGTGAGGCAGATAAATATTCAAGTAGGTAAAAATAAAATTTATATTATTACCTTAGGTATGGTTTTCTTGCCTTCTATAAGTTGCAAGAGTTTCCCATATGTGGTTATAGAGATATAAATTTAAAGCAGATTTTCCAGGTGTGAAGAAAAAAGATGAGAAACAGATCATACTGCACAAATAAAGTGAATTCTTAGCTCTTACACTTTTCTGAAAGGGAGAAAACAGAATGCGAACACTCTAACTTAGACAAAGGTGTGCTCTTGTGGTTACATTTTTATAACCACTGGTCTTAGAGATGCCCTGGCCTCTGGTTATGACACCCAAGACAAATGCAAATTTCACTTGTGATGAGTTTCGAGTGAAATCTATAATCTCTGAGACAGAGAGCAGAAAGCCTTGAAAGGTCTTTTTGAACTTCATAACATGGCAATAGTTATCTTGATTGAAAAGATATTCAGCAGCCTGGAGATACTTAATAGCTATCAGCAATTTTAACTGAATTAAATCAATTCCAGGTAATAAGGTCCTCTTACTTTCTACTCCTTATCTCTTGCTGTTCTGTGAAAGGATTTTAAACCTCCGTGAATGGGAAGGGCACACATTTTCATGCTTTATTCTTATGACACTCCATTATTTTTTTAGAATAAAGGACAAGGAAAAACAAACTCAGAATTAATTATGAGCAACTTATAAGAGTGTAAATTAAAGAAGGAAGGAATTCCTTCCCAAGAGGATCACTAACTGGTGGGTATATTGCATCAACGGACACAAAACACAAATAGGAATACTTAGTGAAATCCATATGGGAATAGCTGGTAAATCTCACATGACACTTAGTTTTGGTTGGGAAAAAATGCTAAAGCAGATGGAAATGCTTTATTCAGTTTTTATTTTCTTTCCAGAGATGAAGATATAATTTAGTATGCCTGTTGTTATTTATGATGGAGGCATGTCCATAGGATTGGCACTATTATAGTTGAAGGTTATTTGCATGTAAACAAGGAAATTGACTCTGGTTTCAAAGGCAATTTGTTAGAAGGATATGGTAAAGCAAAAATACTGGGAAATTAGATTCATATAACGAACAGAACTCAGTGTACTCCAAACATCTGTGGAGAAAACATTCCTGTTTCAGATTGTCAGAAAGCTGCTGCTGGAAATGACTGGAACACTGAAGTCAAGTTCCAGAAAGGGTCATCTGGTTGTATTATTGTGGTCATGCCCATGATCAGGGCTTCATGCAGAACCAGGAGTTGAATGGGGTTCCTGCATGCAAAGCATATGCACCAGTCTTTTGAATATCGCCCTGGCCCAAGATGTTAATTTTAATCTGCAAGAATTCTCATGGCTTTTTGCCAAATGGAGATATCTGTGTCAGTTGGTTCCACTTGGAGGGGAGGGGAATACCTGACAGTGCTCAGGGGTTACTTCTGGCTTTGTGCTCAGAAATTACTCCTGGCAGTCTTGGGTGACTAGCTGGGGTGCCAGTTTGGCTTAAAGCAAAGCAAATGCTCTATTTTCTGTGCTATTGCTCTGGCCTAGTTGGTATTAATGTTTAATAATTCCTTTCTACCAAATAAGTAAACTGTTGGATATGACGAGATAAATCAGTGGGTAAAAGCATTGGTCTTGCTAGCAGCTAATTCCTGTTTGCTCTTTGGCACCATGTATGGCACTGAATGCTAGGAGTGTATTCCAGTCATGAAGCCAGGAGTAAGCCCTGTGACTAACCGGGGATGACCCAATACTCCCTTCCCTCAATAAATAAATATATAAATAAATAAGAGTTACATTTAGGAAACAAATAAATGAGCATAAGTAGTCATCTTATCAGGAGGTGAGACAGAATACATAGGTAACTCAACAGGAACTTCTTAGACATCTTTAGTCCCAAACATCAAAGCTATGCAAGTCCTTGTCAAAGAGTAATAATTGGTGTTGGGCTTGTCTTGCAGGATATTTAGATGAAAGAAAAACCTCTTGGACATTATAATTGATAAATATCATGTACTTACAGTTAATTATAGTAATATATAAAGATTGCTAATTTTGTATGAATACTGTTCGGTTAATAGATTTTAGGGTTTATATGCCTCAGAGTAGGCTGGCAATGATAAGAGCACAAGTAGTAAGCAAAAAGGAGTACCAGGAGAAATCCAGAATACTTAATGAGGGAGAATGTTTGAGCAGCAGGGTAATAGAGTTTGTGACATGAGAAACTGACATGAGTTATGTGAATATCTTTAAATACTGTTTGACTTTAATTTTGCAAGGATTAATTGTGCAATAAATTGCTCAAGGTGTTCATTCTATAGTGGTGACTCAGTCTTTTCCAAATTCATCTTTTATTTTAACAAAATTCCTAGAGGAATAGAGAAGAGCCTGACCAATCTTCAGAGGACCTTGGTGGTGTCTACCTTGTAATTAAATGAAGAAATAAAATAAAGGAAACTGAGATGCAAAAACAGATTATGTTTGAGGATGGTATAGTTATGACATATGAAGGAAAAAATGATGGTGGGCTTTGACCGCTAAAATCTCATTTAATCTCTTAAAAACTTTATTGCTCTGAAAATTAAGATATTTCCTATTCTTTGGAACACTAGAAGATTAGGTAGTACATGACTCTTGCCCAGAGAAAGTGCTCAATACATGTTAACTTTCAATTTTATACAGAGGTGGCAAGTCTAGTACTTTATAGGGAAAAATAATGAGAAAGTAAATGTTGAGAGAAAACTTTGACTATAGAATGGAAAATGCTTTGATTATTGATAATATATACCATATTTAATAAAGTAACAGTAAACTTCTTAGTATAGATCAGGATACTCACTTTGTGAGCTCAGTGCTTGAGATCTGTGTGATCTGTTGGTCCCAAGCTCAAACAACCTTAGGTTCCATCCATAAAAACATGGTATTAAGATTAAAGGGGTTGTTTGCTCTATTATACTCTCATGAGACCACATACCTGGTGTTATGAGATGACCTAGATATGGAACATATCTTAAAGTGATCACAGATAAATGAACAACCTTTGTAGAATAGATATATAAACAAAATAAAAAGTGATGAAACTGAGAATTAGACCATTTGAGACTCAAGAGACATTTGAATGTTGTCTTCCAAGTTTATCTTGAGAGATTTGACTGGGTGGAGAGGTTGAGAATACCAGGAAAGGTGTTTATAGTTCAGCATAGAAGATTCACATAATTGACTATTGATCAAATAGTGCTGTCTATAAACTGATTGGGATCTCATTCCTGGAAGAGTCATGGAAAAGATGAAGAAAACTTATCAGTGATAGGGAGGAGGGCATTTTTATTTTCAAGTTGGAATAGTTTATCAATCTTTGTAGGCTGGTTCAGCATTTCTTAAAATAATAATTACTTTATTGAAGCACTGCGCTTACAAAATTGTTTATAATTGAGTTTCAGTCATAGATTGTACACCACCCTTAATTGTAAGATATTTCTTCCTCCAATGCCCTTATCTAAGCTTTCTGTTGAGATTTTAATCCCTTCTAGATGGTCAGACCAGCACACACCTGCGATGGGTGGAAGATTTTGAATAAAGAATAATAGAGTCTGGCTGGGGTAAAGGAGAGGCAGAAACAAGCAGAGACAAAGGAGAAAGAGCAAGAAACTGCTTGGAAGAAAGCCTAGCATAGAAGCCATGTGAGGAAATGCATATGCTGGATAGGACCATAAAATAAACCAAGCTGACTCGGATGAAACTTTAACTGACTACTTGTATATTATTTCTCTGCCTTTATCCTTCATCTCAGACTCGCCAGCAAAGTGGCTACAGGCGCAGTGCATGGAGCGTCTTCACACAATACGTGGACTTTATGACTTTATGCTTTATATTTAAATCAACACGTCACCAGAGTACTTTCCCCATTACCAATGTCCTAGTTTCCTTTTCACCTCTCCGCCGTCTCTGGGACAGACATTTTGTTCTCTCTGTCTGTCTGTCTGTCTGTCTGTCTGTCTGTCTGTCTGTCTCTTTCTCTCTCTCTGTCTCTCTGTCTCTCTCTCTGTCTGTCTGTCTGTATATCTCTCTCTCTCTACCCCCTCTTTTGTTCTCTTGTCTCTTTTGAATATTGGTCATCTAGTAGCTTTCTAGAGCTGCTCCTGTCTCATAAGTGCTTGTGGAATGCTCCAGATGGTAATCAGGGGACCAGGTAGTACTAGGGATCAAGTTCTAGCCTCTCCTGTATACAAAGTATGTTCTCAGTCCATTGCACCAACTATTCAGCTCCAGTTTCAGTTATTTTAGTTCAAATCTTAATAAATATTCAGTGAAGTCAGGAAAAAGTGCAGTAGTCATTTTTTTTATTAATAATTTTTATTTTGACCAAAGTGGATTACAAAGCATTCACAGTAGTATTTTAGGTACATAGTGATATTGAATCAGGGGCATTCCTACCACCAATGTTGTCCTGCCACACTCAAGTTTTTTGCTTTTTTTGTTTGTTTGTTTGTTTGTTTTGTTATGGTCAAACCCAGCACTGCTCAGGGATTATTTATGACACTGCCCTGCATTCAAGAATTACTCCTGCAGGATATTGGGATAGAAAGAAGGTTGCATGAAAGGCAAGTGCCTTACCCGCTGTATTATCTCTCTGACCTCCCAAATTGCAGCAGTCATTAAGCTAGTGGAATTTTTAGTTTTAGACTAACAGAAAACTTCTGTAAGAGAGGGCCCAAATTCACGGGATCTCAGGATTTAGTGTCCCTATATACAGTAAGGGAGATACATGGGTAGACAGTTTCTATGCATTAATAGAGTAGAATCAAGTCAATGAGAAAAGGTGACTATATATTTTATCATGATATATTTTTGATCATCAAATTCCTTGTTACTATTAAATTTTAAAATAAAGAGAACTCATGATTTTAGGACTAAGTTTCTTAATTATATTGGTTTTGTATGGGGTCTTATAAAGTCACTTATCCTATTTCTCTTAGCAACTCTGAGGTGTGTTCTGTTCTTTTTTTTTTTTTTTTTTTTTTTTTTTTTGGTTTTTGGGCCACACCCAGTAACGCTCAGGGGTTACTCCTGGCTATGTGCTCAGAAGTTGCTCCTGGCTTGGGGGACCATATGGGACACCGGGGGATCGAACCGAGGTCCGTCCAAGGTTAGCGCAGGCAAGGCAGGCACCTTACCTTTAGCGCCACCGCCCGGCCCCGTGTGTTCTGTTCTTAAAAATGTTCACAGTAGTGGTGTGTGTGGAGAGATAGTACAGAGGAAGGGCATTTGCCTTGCAAGCAGATGACACAGGATAATCGTTGGTTTGAATCCTGGCATTCCATATGATCCCCTCAGCCTGCCAGGAGCAATTTCTGAGCTCAGAGCCAGGAGTAACCCCTGAGTGCTGCCAGGAGTGATCCCTCCCAAAAAAATGTTCATGGGGGGGTAGGGGGTTGGAGCGATAGCATAGTGGTAGGGCGTTTGCCTTCCACATGGACGACCTGGGATGAACCCAGGTTTATTCCCAGGCATCCCATATGGTCACCCGAGTCTGCCGGAGTGATTTCTAAGTGCAGAACCCAGAGTAATCCCTGAGGGCTGCTGG
Organism: Suncus etruscus; assembly: GCF_024139225.1. Classification (NCBI taxonomy): domain Eukaryota; kingdom Metazoa; phylum Chordata; class Mammalia; order Eulipotyphla; family Soricidae; genus Suncus; species Suncus etruscus. The sequence continues at coordinate 87,726,849 of NC_064858.1, forward strand.
GTGTGGCCCCCAAAAACCAACCAACCAACAAAAAAAAACCCCAAAATGTTCACAGGGTCTGAGAGATAACTTGACATGTGTGTGACCCCAGTTTCAGCCTCACTACCAAACGGTCTTCCAGGTAATATTGAGATTAGCCCTTACAGCCTCCTAACTACAGCTGGGGTAGCTTGAGTGTACCCATAACTGAGAGGCCTAAACAGTACCCATTCTTGGAACCTTGAACTGTGCCATCTGTTTTATCAAGAATTTCTGGGAGTGGTCTCCATACACATTGAGCCCTCCCACTTCTCTAACCACTATAGAGAAAATAAATAAATAAATCTTGTTTACTACCACTCTTCTACCTGGACAGGAAAGGGGGAAAGCATTAGGGAAGGTTTGTGATTAGATTCAGAAGACTGGAAAAACTGCTTATAAAAAGACTTGGATTTATCTTCTCTCAAAGAGGTTTAAAAATAAAAACCATTTCAGGGCCGGAAAGGTGGTGCTAGAAGTAAGGAATCTGTCTTGCAAGCGCTAGCCTAGTTCGATCTCTGGGGTCCTATGTGGTCCCCCCCAAACCAGGGTTGATTTCTGAGCCCATAGCCAGGAGAAACCCCTGAGCGTCAAGTGGGCGTGGCCCAAAATAAATAAATAATACCCATTTCATAGGTTTGTTAAAAGAATTGAGAAAATGAATACACAATGAAGTACTTAGCACAGTGCCCCACACATTTCAGGCCCATGGTGAATGCTGCTTAATATAATAAAGTTGTACCTATTCCCCTGCTCTATCATGGTATGAATGACACAGATGGTCATGGATTTTAACACCATTTCAAATGTACTATGTTGTTAACAATCTTTTAATTATCTAGGAAATTTTTTTAGTCTGGCATAATTTTATTATTGGGAATAATACTGAATATTATAGTTCACATCTATCATTCTAGAGCTCTTCAAATCTTTGACTACCAATAATAAAATGCTAAGTAATATTTATGTATAGACATTCCTAGTGTTATTCCATATTTAGCAATAAGTTGTGTTAAAAATAATTGAGAGTTAGTTATAAATTATTAAAGATACACTAGCTATAAATAGTCACTCTGATAACTACTCATGTAAACCTAAAAGTAAAGTGTCTTAAAAATTTTATAGATCCTGGGCCGGAGAGATAGCATGGAGGTAAGGTGTTTGCCTTGCATAGAGAAGACGGTGGTTTGAATCCCGACATCCCATATGGTCCCCCGAGCCTGCCAGGAGCAATTTCTGAGCGTAGAGCCAGGAGTAATCCCTGAGCGCTGTCAGGTGTGACCCAAACAATCCAAAACACCAAAAAAATTGTATAGATCCTTAAATACTTATACTAGAAATGAGAAAATACAACACTGAATTTTTTTAATCACTATTGAAGAATTTTTGTCAGAGGGTCAGAAATGTATGATAAACATTCAAATTATGAACTAGAGTTTTAATATTTAGATATTAACTTTGTCATTATATGATTAAAAGAAAAATGGGACCAGTGGGTTCTAATTATGGTTGTGTTAAAATTTTCTTACTTCCTCTCAATGTAAATTGCTTCTTGTAAATGCTATAAAGCAATTGTTCTTTACCCCTTAAATTAATTCTGTACTGATTATGATAGGACAACATATTTTACAATCAAATGGAGATTTTAAGAGCTGCCACATATTACATTATATTATATGAAATAACAATGATCATAATACCATAATTTCTATACTTATCATCTTGAAACAATATTCATGCCTACTTAATACTAATCGGTAATAAAGCAATATGTGAAGTTAAGGACACAAATTGACTATGCTGTGAAATTTCATGCTTAAAGTTACTTTGCCTGTATCATTAATATGTATAACCAAACTGTCCTTTGATGTATTTTAACAACGCACCTTGGGATTGCACAAAGGATGTCACAAATATTTGGAAAGGGGGAAGATACCATAATTAAATCATAGTAATTAGCATGGATATTGGTTCATTATTTGAATGAATTATAAATTCTGACTATGCAGATTTATGTGTTGACTTTTCCATGATAATAAGGTTAAAATTATGCATGTGGAAAAGGCATGAAGATAACTTTTGATTGGGGACAGTTTGGTACATATTTTTACCTCCCTCCTGCACTCACAACAAATCTACACTAAAACTGGATTAAAGTTCACCTAAAACTCTGTGGAACAAAGTTTCTACAAGCAAGTGACAAATGGGTGGCACCCTGAGGACTGCAATCAAAGACTCCTTCTTTTAAAAAGATACTCATTCATTATTACCATAATTGTTGTTGGTGTAGAAGACAGGCAGGGGGTGAACAAGGAGTGAGATGGGCCTTGGTGGTGGGATGGTTGCACTGGTGAAAGGGAGTGTACTTTTTTTTTTGTTTTTTTTTTGGGGGGGGGGCACACCCAGCGGTGCTCAGGGGTTACTCCTGGCTGTCTGCTCAGAAATAGCTCCTGGCAGGCACAGGGGACCATATGGGACACTGGGATTCGAACCAACCACCTTTGGTCCTGGATCGGCTGCTTGCAAGGCAAACGCTGCTGTGCTATCTCTCCGGGCCTGGGGGTGTACTTTTTATGACCGAAACCCAACTTCAAACATGTTTGTAATAATAGTGCTTAAATATATATATATATATTTACAGAAAGAAACTCAGCTTGTAGGCAAGGAGTTGCAATCAGGAAGAAATTTCTAAGATTTGAAACTTTATCTTGGTATTGCACTGAATATCCCATACCCCCCCCCCCAATTATATTAGTTTCTGCTTAAACTATTAGAACAAGAGGCAAGAATTTTCTATCAGGTGCCATCTTCCTGACATTTCCAAATCTTGCTGAGCATACTGTTGATGGACACTATATTCTAAAATCACAAATATTTAAGGAGATCTCCAAGGAGAGCTCTCCACACCTCAGGCAAATAGACAAGCTCCAAGGGTTGATCAACATTGCTTATCCATGGCTGACAGAGACATGGCCTCTGCGTTACATCTGACCACCAGTAAGCAAGATGCACTTCTACAGACTTTAACCAGCAAAATCCACCTCCTAATACCATAGAACTTGTGCTATGTTACCAAATGAGACTGGAGCCCTGCTCACCCTTGTTATACTCCTTTTCTTTTTTTAAAAAAATCTTTCTGTCTATATGTGAATTCCAGGAATGAGCTTCACATAGACTAGGCATGTGTTCTACCAGTGAGCCTTCTCTTGACCCTCTCACCTTCTCAGGGTGAACCACAAACTGTGTTCTCCCAAAACTGACCACGTCTATTAGGTAATGATTACCTTGAAAATTTGGTTCACTTGAATTTGATCAGCAGGTATAATAAGTTACCTAAGTCACCTAGTTACTGCCAGACCATTTCAAACTGGTTGTCTGGGGCACTTGATTTGCAGACTTCTGTTTGTTCATAGGCTATATGTGCTTAGTGCTTAGGTTTATCCAGATATTTATTATTTCAAAGCCCTTGCTATCATTTAGATTTTGCTAAGACTTGGAGAAACAATCTCAGGCCAGACAGGCACATGTACTTTGAATTCTTTGGTTACTGATTATTTCAATGAAGAACCAAGTATAATGAGGGGGCAAAGTAATTCACTATGGTGATGAATCAAAACACCAGGCTGGAGACAGCTCCTAATAAAACAATAGTCATATAAACTACCTGAAGAAACAAAAGTCCTACTAATGCTCATTGAAATCTAAACAGTAATCATAGAGGTAAAAGCTAAATAGCTAAACTAGAAGTATATATATAGAGGATTTCAACATCAGAATAAAAAAATGAAACAGAATTAGTGAGTTAAAAAAGCAAGTAGTGTATCTCATAAAAAACACATCAGCATAAAAATTTAAAAATAATAAAGATGGGCTAGAGTGGTGGCACAGTGGTAGGGCATTTGCCTTGCATTTGGCTGACCTAGAATGGACAGAGGTTTGATCCCCCGGTGTCTCATATGGTCCCCCAAGCCAGGAGTGATTTCTGAGTGCTTAGCCAGGTGTAACCCCTGAGCATCACTGGGTGTGGCCCAAAAAACAAAAAAAAATCAATAAAAATGACATAAAAATATGACACAACATTAATAGAAGCAATGTTTGTACCAGAGGAATTCCAAAAGGCGAGAGTTGAAAATACAGAATTCTTATTTGAAGAAATAACAGCTGAGAACTAGTGCATGCTGAGAAAGGAGTTAGACATCCAGATACAGAAAGCTGGAGTTATAAAGAATTATAAACTAAATGAAACCAAACAAACACATGCAAAGATGCATTGTAATCACAGAGGGCGACATATAATTAAAAGTTAGTTTAAAGAGTCATTTTAAAAGCTGTAAAAGAAGATCAAATATTTACTCACAGGTAAGAGAGCTTTCAAAAGGCTACCAGATTTCTCACTAGAAACTGTACAAACTCTCGGAAGAAAGTAGCATAATATATTCAAAGTGTTGAATGGGAAAAAACCTCAATCATGAATACCCTACCATAACTCAGATTTGAAGGTAGGATAAAGAACTTTTAGGCTAATACCAGTTAGAGAAATTCTAAGAAGTTATGAAATATTTAAAGACTTCCCAAACAGGAAAAATAAAACTGACTTATAGCAGTGAAAATATCAAGAACAATCTATAATGTGAGAGAAGACTAATGACAACTTTTAATTTATTTTTTAACTTACTAATTTTTTCCCTTATAATCTCCACTAATTTTAGATAAGATATTTTCAGTTCTAGAAATTTATAGTTGGTTCTTTTAAAATCTCTTAATTTTTTTTGAGATTTTGTATAATTTCTTTATTACTATTTTCATCTTATCACTGAACATAATCTTAGTACATGTTTACAATTATTTTTGCTCCATTCAAATTTCGTTAAGATAAGGGTTGGTCTATACTAATTTTTTCTTTTCTTTCAGAATAGGTTTTTTTTTGTAACTAATTAGTGTTTTTAAATTTATTTTTATTATTTAAAGTATTTAGGTCGCATTGCTGCAACAATATTAACATTCAAGGCTTTTAATCATTAAACAAGTTCCATGAAATTCACAGGACATTTCAAGATATCATCTTTTTTGTTTGTTTGTTTTTGTTTTTGTTTTTGTTTTTCTGTCACACATGGCGGTGCTCAGGAGTCACTCCTGGCTCCACGCTCAGAAATCGCTCCTGGCAGGCATGGGGGACCATATGGGATGCCGGGATTCAAACCACCGTCCTTCTGCATGAAAGGCAGACGCCTTACCTCCATGCTATCTCTCTGGCCCCAAGATCTCATCTTTTATTACAATTTTATAATGTGTGTATATGATATCCACAATTTTTATCTGCTCATCATTGTAAATTTAAGTTTTTTCCATATCATGGCTATTGTATTTATCATAGCCATGAACATAGGTGTGCATATATCTTTTAGAGTTAATATTTTGTGTTCCTACGTAGATTTTGAGAAGTCGACTTTTGTTCTGTTTTTATTTTTTTGACATGTCTCCATATTGTTTTTCCATAAAGGTTGAATCAGACAATATATCCACCAGCAAAGAATGAGGGTTTCTTTTTTTGCAATTTCCTGCCTACACTGTTTATTTCTTTCTCTTTGATATATACCAGTCTCACGAGTGTGCGATGAAATCTCATTGTCATTTTGATTTGCAATTCTCTGATGACTAGTGATAATGACCATTTTTTCATATGCTTATTGACTGACTGTATGTCTTCAGAGAAGTCTATGTTCATCTCTGCTTCCAATTTTTGGATGACATTATTGGTTTTTTATGTTTATCAGTTATTAAATACCTAAAAATTTCAGTTGCTCTTGTCTCAAACTTTCTGCTAATTTCTGAAGGTCACAAGATGTCAAATTTTCTGTGAATATTAGCTCTCAATCCAGAAATAGCAAGGAAAAGCCTTACTGGGTACCACTTCCTCTTCTAAGTTTTGACATTCTTTCAAACTAGTACAATGATTTGTATATATTGAATATATGCTTCAATTTTTATATACTTTGTTTAAACATACTCCTTTAAATATGAGTGGCTATTTCAATTAAAATAAAAATAATATATACACCCCTATATTAATACACAGGGCTATCATAATCAGACTGCTATCTACCTCACTTACCACATATTGTTCAATTTTCTCATTTGCGTATAAATCAGTAACAGCACTATTCTTCCAGAAACACTATATTTCTGCTTCATAGTTCTGATCTGAGTTTTTTACTTACATGGTTCACTAGCATATTTAACATGGTTAACTTTTATTATATTATAGTTATACATATCAAAAAATAGATTGTAATATTCAGCAAGTCATCTGCTCTGAGTTGTTAACATTTCAAATAGTTGAGCTGTTTTCACAAGACATAATGCTAATTTCTTTAGTGAGAGCTTCAAAATATAATTCAATCCAGTCTCAGTGATACTATGCATTTTAACTGATTTTTAAAGTGCAAATTTAAAAAGCAGATATTGCCTCACTTATTAGGAAATTGAAATAACTTATTTTAATATTTAATCTTTATGATGTTTGGAACTCCTTTAATCTTCAGGCAAAGCAATTTTGTTGAACCCAAACTTATTAATAATTTAATTTTTCTTTTTAGACTTGACTTTATTTTGTGCTGCTATTATATAGAAACTGTACCAAGCCATTGAAATAGATTATCCATCTTCAAAGGATGAATTTTAACTGGAATATTAATATCTAGATTTTTTATTTCTGCATTATACTGATTGATTAACTCTAGGTTGATTAAGTGGTTTGTATCACAGTTTTTTAGATCGTTTCTAAGGCAGGTTCACCTTCTCTTTTCTCATTTTCAGTGAATGGTACTGCTTACCATATTTTGATATCTTGACTCCCCTCACACCACACATTTTTTTACAGATTTTCAGATCATTGGTCAGAATAGAATATCCAGTGACAAATCCCCAAGTATATATGGTCAATTTATCTTTGACAAAGTATCTGAGAACATAAAATAGAATAAGGACAGACTCTTCAACAAATGGTGTTAGAACAATTGGATAACAAAGTGTAAGAAATTAAAGATCAATTCATATCTCACACCTTACACAAAAGTCAATTTAAGTAAATCAAAGACCTTGAGGTAAGATCTGAATTATAAGGTACACTGAGGAAAACATAGGCAGAACACTCCAAGATTTAGATCTCAAAAGAGTCTTCAATGATAGGATGCCAATGGAAAGGGGAATAGATTCAAATCTGAATGAAATGGGACTATATCAAACTAATTTCTGTATGGCAAAAAACACATGGGCTAAAATTAACAGACAGTTGTTAACTGAGTGGGAGAAAATATTTTCTATCATCACACCAGATAAAGGGTTAATATCTAGTGTGTGTATGTGTGTGTGTGTGTGTGTGTACTCACAAAGGTTAATCCTACAAAACCTAAAAACTCCATTAAAAATGGAGAGAGAAAAAAAAACAAAAAAAAATGGAGAGGAAATGAACAGACACCTCTCAGAGGAAAGCTAACAGATGACCAACACATGGCCACATGAATAAATGCTCATAATCACTTATCATTAGGGAAAAACAAATCAAGACAGCAATGAGATATCATCTTAAAGCAAGGAGAACGGCACATATCAAAAATACTGGGAACACTATTTGTGTTGGTGAGGATGTTGTGAGAAAGGAACTCTCATCCACTGCTGGTAGGAATGCTGCCTGATCCAATCCCTATGAAAACATATGAAGGGTTCTCAATAAACTCATAACTTAAATGCCCAGCAATCCCCTTTTTGGATATCTAACCTCAGGTCAGCGAAACACTCATCTAAAACGATGTATGCACACTACTATTCATTGTAGCACTCAGTACAATAGCTAAGACTTGGAATCAATCTATATGTCCAACAACAGATGAGTGGATCATGTGGTACATACACACACGCACACACACACACACACACACACATATATAATGGAATACTATATAGCTGTAAGAAATGATGAAATCATGTACCTTGCTGCAACATGGATGAAACTGGAAGATATTATGTTAAATGAAGTAAGAAGAAGGGTAAAGGATGATATCACTTATATGTGATATTTCAAATAATAGCATGAAGAAATACAATGGTTTTCATGGGGGTTGTCAAGAAAACATTAGACATTGAGAAAGAAGAGAGCAAATATGAAAGGGTGGGGACAGGAATCAAGGAGAGTATTAGTGATAGTAAGAAAGGACTGAACTGAATATCCCAGCCAGAGACAACAACAATAAAATCATGAGACCCAAACTTTAATAACCAAAATTAAAAATGAGCCTGTTATGCTGGCAGGCTGTGCCTGGTGGTGGTGGGTGGGATGGACTCTAGGAACATATGTGGAGGGAGGATGACACTGGTCCTGAAACGTATGTTTAAAACCCAACATGAATAAGTTTTAAAGAACAATGTTTTAAATTTAAAAAAAGACCAGATCTCTTCAAAGCTATCCATTTACTTTTCTCTTTCCTGACATTATCTTATTGGACCACCATGATTTAACGGGTTTTCAGTATTTGTCACTCTCCAGTCTTAACTTTCCAACCCTTTCTCCTAAAAGGGTTGTTGAAAGTACTTTGTTGAAGCTGCAATGTTTCTAAAACACAACGGTGGTATAGTGTTGTAACTATGCCTTCTCAATTCTGTGTACCATCAATATTTGTGGGTGACAAAACCAATATTATAATTTCTTTGAACCTTGGTCATCTCACTTCCAGTGAATATTTTATACACTCGAAATATTCAACAACTTCAATTTGAGGCTAAATCTTATAGCCCTATTTTCTGAGTAATATCCATTTTATTGGTCTTTATTGCCACACTGGGAGTCACATGGGGGGCTTCACAAATGTGTGCCATATATTCTACTGGGAGTCATAAATCCAGCCCATATGAGCAATATAATATTTCATATTTTCTGTATACTACTTCTACAACTTATGGAAGCTATTTAGATAAATTCATTTGCTTTCCTCTAACCCTCTTATTTATCTCCCACTGATAATCCAAGTTCTATGGGGAAGACTATTTTGCCTTTACTTATTCCAAATATCCATTTTTAAATACCCCATTTATTATTTATTTATTTATTTATTTATTTATTTATATTTTCTTTTTTAAACACCATGATTACCAACATGATTGTGGTTTGGTTTCAGTCATACAAAGAACAGCCCCCTTCACCAGTGCAACATTCCCACCACCAATGCCCCCATCTTCCTCCTCCCCCATCCCCTGTTAAATACCCATTTTATAAAATGCTTAGTTACCCATTATTTTTCTTTACAAAGTTAGACTTTCCAAAGACCTGTCTATATAGATTTTGTCTATTTTTCTCCTATTCATTCCCAACTTCTGTAATAAATGTAGTTTAAGATTTGCAATATAAACTTACCTTACAAAGGAGGAGAAAGTATCCTATCTAACAAGTTTCACTTCTCTCTTATTTCTGCCTCTCAGCATACAGACAGAGCCTTGGTTAGCGAATATTCTTGATTCCTGTAGATTTTTCTATTTACAGATTTAAAATCATTCTTTTCTTGGGTTTCTAAAAAGTATTTAGGAGGTTCTGGGATCACGCTCTTTCATAATCTATCTACCTGGTGGATTAGTTTAATACTAGGGCTTAGAAAGTATGTATTCCTCTACCCTAAATTATCTCCCTAGGCCCAGTTTGAATTTTAAGTACACAATTCACACAATCAGGTCTACAAAGTTAGTTGATATGATGTTTAGATTCTTGGTTTTATGAAAGTAAGTTTTGTGACACAGCCTGTGATCTGTTTTGGAGAATACAGTGCTTATATAAATTCTAGCTGGTAGAGAGGCCTAGCACCAGACCTCTCAGCTTAAAAGCAAGATCAGTTATTCTCAACATACTAACTGGCAGTCTGAGCACCACATTGCAAAATAAATTAAAAACCTAGAATAAGTATGAAGTATAAGAAAATATTTTTACAAATATAATCACTAAAAATTATGTTGCTACCAATGTCCTCTGCCCACTCCCCTGCCTGCCTCTATGACAGATATTCCCCCCCCCCTCCTTCTCATCCCTTATTTTCTTTCAGACACTGTAGTTTGCAATGTTGTTCTTGAAGAGGTATCATACATATCACTTTGTGTTGTTTCAGAACCCACTTTTTTTCCAGAGATATCATCTCTAACTATCATTGTCACATTGTCATGGTGATTCAATAAAAGAATTTATTTACTTAAAAAAAAGGTAAGGGTCCAAAGCGATAGCACAGTGGTAGAGTATTTGCCTTGCACATGGCCAATCTGGGACAGACTTGGGTTTGATTCCAGGTATCCCATATGATCCCCTGAGCCTGCCAGGAGAGATTTCTGAGTGCAGAGCCAGGAGTAACCCCTGACTTCACCAGGTGTGACCCCCCCCCAAAACAAAACAAAACAAAACAAAACAAATAAGATTTTTATTTTACTAGCCTTGAGCAATATATACATTTTGATTTTGAATACTTTGCCCAAATATCAGCAGCTCTCTAATATTTCACCTTTTAGCAAATGTTTTAAATTGATTTTGTTTATTGTAATGTATATTATTTAAAGAAAAGTTTAAATTCTGGAAAAGTTTATTTATTAAATATATGTGAATAAATTGGAAGAAATAATGTAAAAAAAGATAAATTAAACTTTCAGCTATCATATTATATTTAAATAACTAAAAATAACTAATACTTCATTATTGTAAAATATGTTATGCCATTTAATGTAAAAATTAAGACAAAATATGTACAAGTAAATTTTATGTTTTAATATTTTAGGCTACTAATTAGACAATAAAAGAATATGTAAAACAAAACAACAAAAGCAAAAGTTATATTGCATAGGATAATTGCCCAACCTATAATATATTTTGTTGGTATTGATATTAATATTTAAAAAATACCCACGCCTCGCTTTGTAGTAGTTCCTGATTATGAAGTGAAAATGATCAAGTTTACAAAGTTTGTAGCAAGGTTTCAAATGATCATCAAATTCTTATATTCCCAAAAACATTAAATTTCCTCTGAAGACTCAGGATGACACAACTTAACAATAGTCTCTACATAAAGATTTGATTGCATGAACTCAAGGTAATTTTTCAGTCTCCTTGCTTTGCCCTCTCTGTAGAAAAGGTGACCAAAACATGCAGGGACATGAAATCACTGACATTGTTCTGAAAATTCAGCTATTTTTTGTGTTAAACTACAATTAAACAATCTATATCTGTCTGCCTTTTCATAATATGATTTGAATTGCGAGATTATGAGAAATAAAATGTTTAAGAAGAATATCCAAATTCATCTCAGCACTGGGATGAAAGACTCTTCCTTGTAAGATGTATTAATTGAGGCAGAGTTAAAAGAAAAGCCACAGTGACTGTTACTGCCCCTCTATATTCTTGCCAATTCCTCTGGTAATGCCAGCATTGCCATAATCCACTCTGGATAGATCTTCGCCTACTTACTGATCTTGATGGTGTGTCTTATCAGATCTGTGAGTATACTTTGGTTTTCATTTCTGCAGGAGTTCCAGGTTGAAGGGTCTCAGCCAGTTTGGGATTGTACTGAAAAGTTAGATGTAGATGCTCCATCCCCTGTGTCCCAATCCTCATTGTCTAGCATGTTCCACAGGCTGACTGAGTCCAGCATAAATAATTTGTCTGAATGTTTCTAAGCTTTGTAGTTAAGAAGGATGGAGAACAGTAGAAAGGGCAATGAATTGATAAATGTTGAGGGCCTTGGGTATCAAAGACCATTTCCAGATGCTATGTTGCTGCTTTATATCTCACTTAAGCCGGAAATTTTCAAATACCCTATTGAGGATACGTGACAGTCTAAAGACAAAGTTTATCTTCTCTGATTCAGAACATGTCCTCATTAGTTATGGCAAGTCAGTCTTATTCCAGGCATTGTAATAATGGATGAGGGGTAGACAAGCACACCAACATTTGTCCTATTGGATAAAAAGATGGTATTTAAGTTACTACATGAACAACGAACTCCATTGATATGGGCCATGCAAACAGAAAAACTGACCAGGTGTTTCCCTTCCTTCCTTCCTTCCTTCCTTCCTTCCTTCCTTCCTTCCTTCCTTCCTTCCTTCCTTCCTTCCTTCCTTCCTTCCTTCCTTCCTTCCTTCCTTCCTTCCTTCCTTCCTTCCTGCCTTCCTTCCTTCCTTCCTTCCTGCCTTCCTCCCTCCTTTCTTTTTTCTTTTTCTTTCTTCTTTCTTTCTTTCTTTCTTTCTTTCTTTCTTTCT